>NC_060159.1:29175804-29185863 GCF_021292245.1 Micropterus dolomieu | reverse complement strand
ATGACCACATTACTCCTATTTTAGCTTCATTACACTGGCTCCCAGTATGTTTTAGAATTGATCACTTTTAAAGCTCTTCATGGCCTCTCGCCTTGTTATATTTCTGACCTTTTAGTCCCATACGCACCAGCACGTACCTTGAGATCCTCGGGCAGAGGTCTGCTGTCTGTTCCAGAGTCTCGACTGAAAACTAAAGGGGACAGAGCGTTTGCTGTCAGGGCCCCGAGGCTCTGGAACAGCCTGCCCGAGGAAATCAGGTCGGCTGAGTCAGTGAACTCTTTTAAGTCCCTTCTTAAAACATACTTTTATAGGAGAGCCTTTCCTGATTACAGTTGATTTTAACTGTTTTTAAATTCCTTACAAGACTCTTCTTGCTTTTATCGCTTGTGAAAGCACTTTGTCACGTGGTTTTTATTCATTATTATTATTGTTTATAATTTACAGATGTGTTAGATGAGAATTAAAACTTCTGATCTTTAGTTTAATAACATGAAGATAAAATGAACAAACACGTACGAGAGTTCAGGAGGAAAACCTCGTATCTCTCAGTAGTGTCAGATTATTGTTGTTAATCTGATGGCTGATTATTTTCTGTAAACACTGACATCATGGTTAGAACTCAGCATCTTCAGTGTTGAGCCGTTCACATGTTGCTGATCAGGTTTTTCCTCTCTCTGCCTCTGTGACATCACATTCATGAATTAGCCAATCGGCAGGCACCGTCACCTGAATCTGAGCGAGAACCTGCAGCTTTGAGATTAGATTAATATTCTGCTCGTCATGAGGTCACTTCCTGTTTTTATTATAATATTTTCACATTAGTATTGAAACAGTTTAATGACCCTGTGATTTACTGAGTCACTGTCAATATATTAATAGAATAAAGCTGTATTTCTGTCTGTTGTCATGAAAGAATAACTTTAATTTTACATGGGAAAAAATGAGATAAATGTTTCATGAAATGATCTTTATATGTTACTATCATATTTACAAAGTCATACTGTAATGAAAATAAATTTCTTAGTAATTTATGTAGAATAAAGTCGTCATCTTTCAGGTTGTTGACTTTTTCTTTTTTGTAAAATCAGGATCATAAAGTTTAAATTTTATGATTATAAATGTATTTCTTTTACAAGAAAACATCTTGATATCACAAGAATAAAGTGTCACTTTAAATTAAATGTACAGTTTGGGCTGCAGGAGGAAAAACACATTTCACATCTTTTTAGGTTCCTGCGGAGTGAAAGCTTCCCTCGCTGCTCTGCCCTCTGCTGACGCCTGCTGGACTGAATCTGTTACTGCAGGAAATGAAGCACCTGAGATCAGACGAGGGTTTAACCTTCAGCACTCAAAGGCTCACTCACTTTCATTAGTCTTGGATGACCATGATCTTCTGCTGAAAGGTCAAGAATGAGCTTTCAAGTTTGAAAATTTTATTCTCTCGCTGATTTCTATTATTATTTTACAAACATTATTACTTGTACATCCTGTTTATTCCTTGATAGGTTTTTGTTTGTCCTTGTATGTGTAAAAACTACTTGACAATAAAGCTGTTTCTCATATCAGTACTCTCCTCGCAGTGGTTCACACACACTCCTTCAACATGTGAATCATTCATTCATTCATTCATTCATTCATGTATCAAGTATTGATTTTACAATTGATTGTTTCCGTTACAGCCTCTTAAGTTTTATATGTGATTTCCTATTTTTGTATTTTTATTTCTCCTTTTTGTTTTTCTTTCTCACTGGAATATTATGAGTTGTCCTTTGTTGTTTCTCGGTGCTGCTTCCTCCACTTAGTTTACAGGTGTGATGAGAAGCTGATGTTCAGTCCGACTGGGATTATTTGATGCTTTTCTCTTGTATGTTAATCATCACAATAATAAATAAAACTATTTTTTTAACTTTAATGTCACTAGTTTCCTCTGTTGTTTGTTTCTTTGTTAAAATTATTTGAATATAAAACAAAATGAAACCTTCACATGACGTCCAGGAGTCTTTAAAGTTTTGGGTTCCGACAATATTGTTATTTGCAGATTTATATCAGCTACAAATGATTAAAAAAATATCATGTCCTCAAACTCCAGCTCTGTCGTCTGATTGGTGGAAAAAGACATTTATTTACAAAACTTTATTGTTCCATCAATGAAAAAAACAGACGTCTATGTACAAAACACGTCAACACAAAACTTCCTGTTTTGATTTTTTTTTACAGTGAAACACGACGACGTCACGACTGTCAATCAGACATTCACCAATCAATAATCAATGCCATCGCAACCGCCGGTCATGTGACCAGAGACACTAACAGCAGAGGACTCAAAGGACCACAACACCGTTCCATGAAACGTCTTTCAAAATAAAGTAACATCCTGTGATTCTCCTCATCATGGATCCGAGTAGCGAGGACTAAACTACTCTGTAGACTAACCTGAAGAAGTGAAAGTTTTCACTATTTCACAAGAAACAAACAGAAATAGAGAAATATCAAAGAAAAACAGAATGTTTCTTCCCCTCCTTTAACTGTTCAATCGCTCGACACGTGACCCTGAGGTGAACCTGTGCGGTGTCAGACAAGACCAGCAGGCTGTAGCACGACTATAATATAATGCTTAATGTTTAATTTCCCTCCGTTCTTCAGATGTAAAATCTATTTAAACTATTATTGTGTTGTTGTGATAAAGAAACTGAATTGTGATGAACGAGCTGATGAAACCAACAAACTGCCCAGAAGGAAGCAAATCAATACCCTGCAGAATGATTAGCAGAAACGTGAATGTTAAAATATTCAAATAAATAAGTGCAGTTTTTTCTATTTTAGAAAAGGAATAATTTGGTCAAAACATTAGTAAAACAGCTGGTGAACTTTGTCAATGACGGATTATTTTGACTTAGATTGTCATGAAGCTTTGTTTTACTGATGGAAACGACACAAACACCATAACACCACCACAGAAGGCACTGCTGCTGCTCTACACACCTGACTCCTACGTCACTGATGGAGTTTACCTTAATGAAACCTGTTCGCTGGTGAGTCTGGAAGATCAGGATTCAACATTTCTCTGCAGGATTCCACAGAAATAAACACGAACCGATGAAATAAAACTGATCACACGATGTGATGTAAACGCTGTCTGAAGAGAAAACGAACCATCACGTTCATCGAAGTTTAATCGATGATCAAAGTGATGGTTAGTTTACTTCTTGATTAGCCGAATAATCATCTCGTTTACAAAAAATGTCAGAAAACAGTGAAAAAGAGTCCAACACGTCTTCAGACGTCTTGTTTTCTCCGACCAATAGTCCAAAACCCCAAAAATGCAGTTGACTGTGAGCAAATATTCACATTAGAAAAGCTGCAAAAGAAAAGTTTGACTTTTCTTAGAAAATGACTTAAGCAATTCATCGATTTTCAAAACACTTTCTGATTCATTTTCTGTAGCTCAACTCATCAATTAATAGACTAATTGTTGCAGCTCTACTGAAGTTCATGAGCTAAAACTCTTAAAACCAGCAGTCCGACCCCCTCAGCTGATAACCACAGCACCACACTATGATCACGTGACTGATTCACACACACACACCTGCACAGGTACAGGACCATCAGACAGCAGCAGAGACAGAAACAGAACAACAACACAAACCTCAGAGTCCAGTCTGAGTCCAGAGAGAACGTCTCTTGGAACAACTCGTCTTTTTGCTACCAGACAACAGAACCACCTGTGTGCTCCGTCACGCCACCTGGAGGTGAAACACCTGTCATGGTTCATCTGATGACATCACTCGACGGGCACGCCGTCCACGCTCTCCTGGGAGACCTCAGAGTCCAGGGAGTAGCAGGAGCTGCCGTTGTCCTGTGTGTCCCTGTTGGCCTCCTCAGAGAGCGTAGCGGTTCCAGATGAGGCCACGCCCCCAGCACCGCCCCCTCCCTCAGCACCGCCCTCGCAGAAGTGGGCGGAGGCCTGGAAGAGCTGGCTGCAGAGGCGGTTGTAGCGGTGGTAGCGTGATGGTTTGCCAGTGTGGGTGTACATGTGCTCCTGCAGCTGGCTCTTGTGAGAGAAGCGCAGGCTGCAGACGGCGCAGGCGATCTTACGTTTGCGTGAGTGCAGGACGGTGGGAGTGGGGCTGCTCCCGCCTCCTCCGCCCCTGCTCCTCCTCAGCTCTGCAGCCAGCTGGTTAGCGAGCGCCTGGCTCTGTCTCAGCGCCTCCTCCAGGCACCCTGCATCCAGCTGCTCCTGGGCCCCTGGTGGTCCTTCCTCCACACCGGCATCCAGCTCGCCGCCCTGCGACAGCCCTTCCATCAGGCGGGTGGGATCGAGGGCGTGGCTGAACAGGTGCTCACGCAGGCCCTCGGGGGAGGAGCAGCGCTCTCCACAGCGGGGACACAAGAGGACCAGGGCCCTGTCTTTGAAGAGGAGGCCCTGACTGGGACTGCTACTCTGAGATGGAGACCCCAACCCCTGCCCCTCCTCCCCCTCGCCGTCCTCCCCCTCCTCCTCCTCCAACCGCTCCTGCTTGATACGAGTCGAGATGTCTGAGTCGTCTCCAGACGCCACAGAGCAGACGTTACGCAGCGCCGACATCTGACGGTCTGACGGGACCCCCTCCAGTCCGACAGTAAGAGACAGCTGGGAGTGGGACCGTGCCCCTCGGCCAGAGGAGCGTCCGTCCTCTGGTGCCCCGCAGGACACCGTGGTAGACTTGGGGACCCCGGGCGCCTCCTTGTTGGCCAGCTGGGAGGAGATCTGGATGCCGTACAGGTTGGACATGCGGACCACGTCGGTGGTGGCGTCTGCTGCAGCCTCGCCGGGTTTCCGGCACAGCTGGTAAGCGTGAAGAAACTTGATGCCTTCCTGCAGCCGGCTCTGGTCCACCGGCTGTTTGGGACACATGCCGGTGTACATGATGTGCAGCAGGTAGCTGAAGACGTCCGGCTGGATGTCCGTGGGCTGGATCTTTATACACTCACTGAGGACACGAACATGAGACAGGAAGGACAAAACGTCAGTGCCAATTTTTCATCCTGATCACACTGAGAATCAACATTAGTGTGCCCTGGTTCAGGACTCTCAGATGAGAGTCCCCCTCCCAACCCCTTGACCTGGATTGGTGGATGAAGATCATCTTGAAGTAGTTGGAGAAGGCGGCCAGCACGGCTCGGTGGGCTTTAAAGTAGACGTTTCCGATGGCGACGGTGCAGTCGCACAGGAAGCCGAACTCTCTCTGAACGTTGAGCTGCTGCAGCAGGAAGAGGCTGTGAGACGACACCTCCATGACCCACTCTGCAACGCACAGCAGCCGTTTCAAACCAGGACACAATGGGAACAACACTCACATTTAAACAGGTCTACACAGTAGAACATTAAGGTCCCAGTAGTTTTCAAAGGCTCCCAACCAAAGTATATTTGTTCACATTGAATTAGCTGGTCGAAGCTCCGGTTAGCAGCTTCTGTTAGCAGCTGGGCGGGTTTGTTTGTTAACACTTTAACTTCTTCTACCAACTACCTCCTGAATGCTGCTGAAACCATCACACAGGTTAATGTTGGACTACAATTAGAGCTCAGCAAAAAAACAATAAATATTACAAATGAATTAGCACTTTTCTATTAAGAGATTTCTTCTGTTGTTCTGACTGAAAAGCACTTTACTGCCTCAGATTTGTGAAGTGATCCGCTGTTCGGCATCAGAAGTGTCACATTCTGACCAGAAAGATCGAATCATATATAATATAAATATCGAATAATATGAAATGTTTTATTGTGACAACAGCTCTACCTACGGTACCCAGGAGCCTCCTGAACAACACGTGTCACCGTGGTTACTGAATTCATCCTCTCTGCAGACTGTTTATGAATCTTGAGCTGTTAGCAGCGCAGCTAACAGGCTGTTTGTTAATGAAATGCACCCTGGGAGTCGTAGTCGACTCCTCTCCTACAGTTTTTAATGTTTGTTCTGACTCAACAGTTTCAGCTGATCCTAAACTTTGTTTCCCAGCAGGCAGCAGCTTCAGCCATCAGTGTGTCTCAGCTGGCTCAGAGTACTGACACCTGGACAGGTGAGGTCACCTGCTAACCTCTGACCTCAGTGAAGGTCACCTGACACACACACACACACACTCACACACACACACATACGGGGGGGGGGGGGGGGGGGGGGGTCTTTACATGATAACAAAACGGCTGTGATTCAAACATACCGGAAACCGGACACCCGCGCGACCAAACAATACAGCTCCGCGCGTGCACGTGGCGGCGCGCCCGTCAGGCTGCAGCCTCTCCATCCTCTGTCTCATTCAAATTCAGCAACACGCACGTCCTCATTCACCTACACGCACACAGGCGCGTGCGCACGACCACCCGCCCGCAACACACCGTCTGTCTGTCTGTGTCGTGCACGCGCGCCGTGCCCGGCGGCCGTTAATCGATGTCTTACCGCAGAAATGTGCAGATTGTCTTCAGGATCTGGAGCCGATTTGTTGCTGCAGATGATCTCGCAAAAAGCCGCGTCACGTCTCGCGAGAGGAAGGGTCAAAGGCGCTGGTCACGTGATCCGACTGTGTCACCTTCCATCAACAATCAATAGCGGACTTATTGATCTCTATTGTACCATATAAATACAGAAATAACAGCTGTCCCCCAGACAGCAGGCAGCTGAACGTGTTTTACATTTAATCAAGCAAAATAAAACGACACACAACAACCACTGCAAAATTATTATTATTATTATTATTATTATTATTATTATTATTATTATTATTATTATAATTATTATTATTATTATTATTATTATTATACAGACACCTGGCAGCTCAGTTTAACTGACGCTGTGGGCTAAAACACCAGTTTACTTTGTTATTTATTGTTATTTCTCACAGTGCTGGATGAAGTATTCAGATCCTTTACTGCAGTAAAAGTACCTCTACCACAGTGTAAAATACTCTGTTACCAGTATAAAGGCTAATCAGGACTTATTAATGTCACAGGCATCACAATCATTCAGAGGAAAAGCAGCAGAAATGATTCGTTTTCTTTCAGTAGACTAATTGATTAATCAACTAATCGTATAATCGTTATATATAAATACATCCACTCAGGTACTGTGCTAAATTACACATTTGAGGGATTTGGAGGCTACTTTACTTGAGTATTTCCATGTTGTACGGCTAAATACTTCTGCTCCACTACATGACGGCTTTATTGATCTCTGAGGAGAAATTTGTTTCTGCTCATGAAACCAGACAAATAACAGATATGATAGAAATAGAAACTATAGAAATATATGAATGAAGTAGATGGTTGCAGAAGTATGTACAGTATGTACAGTATGTACAGTATACTACAGTGTGTACAGTATACTACAGTATGTACAGTATGTACAGTATGTACAGTATACTACAGTATGTACAGTATGTACAGTATGTACAGTATACTACAGTGTGTACAGTATACTACAGTATGTACAGTATGTACAGTATACTACAGTATGTACAGTATGTACAGTATGTACAGTATACTACAGTATGTACAGTATGTACAGTATGTACAGTGTGTGACAGGAGGGTGATGAACAAATAATGATGATGATGATGATGATGGTGGTGATGATGATGATGAGGATGATGGTGATGAGGATGATGATGGTGGTGATGATGATGATGATGATGATGATGATGATGATGGTGATGAGGATGATGATGGTGGTGATGATGATGATGAGGATGAGGATGATGATGATGGTGATGATGGTGGTGATGATGATGATGATGATGATGGTGATGAGGATGATGATGGTGATGATGATGATGATGATGATGATGGTGGTGATGGTGATGATGATGATGATGGTGGTGATGGTGATGATGGTGATGAGGATGAGGATGATGATGATGATGAGGATGGTGGTGATGATGATGATGAGGATGATGATGGTGATGATGAGGATGAGGATGATGATGAGGATGGTGGTGATGATGATGATGAGGATGATGGTGATGATGGTGGTGATGATGATGATGATGATGATGATGATGATGATGATGATGGTGATGAGGATGATGATGGTGGTGATGATGATGATGAGGATGAGGATGATGATGATGGTGATGATGGTGGTGATGATGATGATGATGATGATGGTGATGAGGATGATGATGGTGATGATGATGATGATGATGATGATGGTGGTGATGGTGATGATGATGATGATGGTGGTGATGGTGATGATGGTGATGAGGATGAGGATGATGATGATGATGAGGATGGTGGTGATGATGATGATGAGGATGATGATGGTGATGATGAGGATGAGGATGATGATGAGGATGGTGGTGATGATGATGATGAGGATGATGGTGATGATGGTGGTGATGATGATGATGATGATGATGATGATGATGATGATGATGGTGATGAGGATGATGATGGTGGTGATGATGATGATGAGGATGAGGATGATGATGATGGTGATGATGGTGGTGTTGATGATGATGATGATGGTGATGAGGATGATGATGGTGATGATGGTGATGATGATGATGATGGTGGTGATGGTGATGATGATGATGATGGTGGTGATGGTGATGATGATGATGGTGGTGATGGTGATGATGGTGATGATGATGATGATGATGGTGATGATGATGAGGATGATGATGATGGTGGTGATGATGAGGATGATGATGATGGTGGTGATGATGAGGATGATGAGGATGAGGATGATGAGGATGATGGTAGTGGTGATGATGAGGATGATGATGATGATGATGATGATGGTGATGATGGTGGTGATGAGGATGATGATGAGGATGGTGATGATGGTGGTGATGATGAGGATGATGAGGATGAGGATGATGAGGATGATGGTGGTGGTGATGATGAGGATGATGATGAGGATGATGATGATGGTGGTGATGATGAGGATGATGATGATGGTGGTGATGATGAGGATGGTGAGGATGAGGATGATGAGGATGATGGTAGTGGTGATGATGAGGATGATGATGATGATGGTGATGATGGTGGTGATAATGATGGTGATGAGGATGATAATGAGGATGGTGATGATGGTGGTGATGATGATGATGATGAGGATGATGATGAGGATGATGATGATGGTGGTGATGATGAGGATGATGATGAGGATGATGAGGATGAGGATGATGGTGGTGGTGATGATGATGATGATGATGATGATGATGATGATGATGATGATGATGGTGATGATGGTGGTGATAATGATGATGATGATGGTGATGATGGTGGTGGTGATGATGAGGATGAGGATGATGATGATGATGTAGAGGATGATGATGATGATGGTGGTGGTGATGATGAGGATGAGGATGATGATGATGATGATGAGGATGATGAGGATGATGAGGATGATGATGATGATGGTGGTGGTGGTGATGATGAGGATGAGGATGATGGTGATGATGAGGATGAGGATGATGGTGATGATGGTGGTGATAATGATGATGATGATGTGATGATGGTGTTGATAATGATGATGATGATGATGATGGTGATGATGGTGGTGATAATGAGGATGATGATGATGAGGATGATGGTGATGATGGTGGTGGTGATGATGAGGATGAGGATGATGGTGATGATGAGGATGAGGATGAGGATGATGATGATGATGGTGGTGATAATGATGATGATGGTGATGATGGTGATGATGGTGATGGTGATGATGATGATGATGATGATGATGGTGATGATGGTGATGATGGTGGTGATGGTGGTGATAATGATGATGATGAGGATGAGGATGATGATGAGGATGATGAGGATGATGGTGATGATGATGATGATGGTGGTGGTGATGATGAGGATGAGGATGATGGTGATGATGATGATGATGGTGGTGATGGTGATGATGATGATGGTGGTGATGGTGATGATGGTGATGATGATGATGATGATGGTGATGATGATGAGGATGATGATGATGGTGGTGATGATGAGGATGATGATGATGGTGGTGATGATGAGGATGATGAGGATGAGGATGATGAGGATGATGGTAGTGGTGATGATGAGGATGATGATGA
>NC_060159.1:29170087-29175704 GCF_021292245.1 Micropterus dolomieu | reverse complement strand
GTGATGATGAGGATGAGGATGATGGTGATGATGAGGATGAGGATGATGGTGATGATGGTGGTGATAATGATGATGATGATGTGATGATGGTGTTGATAATGATGATGATGATGATGATGGTGATGATGGTGGTGATAATGAGGATGATGATGATGAGGATGATGGTGATGATGGTGGTGGTGATGATGAGGATGAGGATGATGGTGATGATGAGGATGAGGATGAGGATGATGATGATGATGGTGGTGATAATGATGATGATGGTGATGATGGTGATGATGGTGATGGTGATGATGATGATGATGATGATGATGGTGATGATGGTGATGATGGTGGTGATGGTGGTGATAATGATGATGATGAGGATGAGGATGATGATGAGGATGATGAGGATGATGGTGATGATGATGATGATGGTGGTGGTGATGATGAGGATGAGGATGATGGTGATGATGATGATGATGATGATGAGGATGATGATGAGGATGATGATGATGATGATGAGGATGATGATGATGATGGTGGTGATAATGATGATGATGGTGATGATGGTGATGATGATGATGATGATGAGGATGATGATGATGATGGTGGTGGTGATGATGAGAATGATGATGAGGATGATGATGAGGATGAGGATGATGATGATGGTGGTGGTGATGATGAGGATGAGGATGATGATGATGATGATGAGGATGAGGATGATGATGGTGGTGGTGATGATGAGGATGAGGATGAGGATGATGATGATGAGGATGATGGTGATGATGATGATGATGATGGTGGTGATGATGATGATGGTGATGATGGTGATGATGGTGATGATGATGATGATGGTGATGATGGTGGTGATGATGAGGATGAGGATGAGGATGAGGATGATGATGATGATGATGATGATGATGGTGATGAGGATGATGATGATGATGATGAGGATGATGGTGATGATGATGATAATGATGGTGGTGATAATGATGATGATGGTGATGATGGTTATGATGGTGATGATGATGATGATGATGATGGTGATGATGATGGTGATGAGGATGATGATGATGGTGATGAGGATGATGAGGATGATGGTGATGATGATGATAATGATGGTGGTGATAATGATGATGATGGTGATGATGGTTATGATGGTGATGATGATGATGATGATGATGGTGATGATGATGGTGATGAGGATGATGATGATGGTGATGAGGATGATGAGGATGATGGTGATGATGATGATAATGATGGTGGTGATAATGATGATGATGGTGATGATGGTTATGATGGTGATGATGATGATGATGATGATGGTGATGATGATGGTGATGAGGATGATGATGATGGTGATGAGGATGATGAGGATGATGGTGATGATGATGATAATGATGGTGGTGATAATGATGATGATGGTGATGATGGTTATGATGGTGATGATGATGATGATGATGATGGTGATGATGATGGTGATGAGGATGATGATGATGGTGATGAGGATGATGAGGATGATGGTGATGATGATGATAATGATGGTGGTGATAATGATGATGATGGTGATGATGGTTATGATGGTGATGATGATGATGATGATGATGGTGATGATGATGGTGATGAGGATGATGATGATGGTGATGAGGATGATGAGGATGATGGTGATGATGATGATAATGATGGTGGTGATAATGATGATGATGGTGATGATGGTTATGATGGTGATGATGATGATGATGATGATGGTGATGATGATGGTGATGAGGATGATGATGATGGTGATGAGGATGATGAGGATGATGGTGATGATGATGATAATGATGGTGGTGATAATGATGATGATGGTGATGATGGTTATGATGGTGATGATGATGATGATGATGATGGTGATGATGGTGGTGATAATGATGATGATGAGGATGAGGATGATGAGGATGATGATGATGATGGTGATGATGATGATGATGATGATGAGCGCTGTAGTGGATCTTACAAGCTGCAGAACTGGGACAGGAGTGAGACGTCGCTGCTTCTTCACGTTGTGGTCCTGAAGATCAGCTCAGAGTGAGACCTCCCGCTGGTTCCTCCTCTCTGAAGGATCCGGTTGGCCCCCCGACTCACCCCCGCCAAGTTAGAGAGAAAATAAAGAGTGGAACTTCCGGATCAGATTTTCAAAATAAGCCATGTTTGCAAAATAATCAAAGACACGTTTTAAAATTTTTCTTTCAGTTCAGATTCTTTGATTTATTTATTCCACCGCAGGAAACTGAACTCACGAGCATAACGATCAGTTAAAGATGACATTTAATTGATTGCTGCTGGTTTAAATGTAGCAGATCATGATTCTGATCTGTGAGGGAATTTATTGTATACAATGATGTTGGTATGTTTATATATGTTCATGTTTGTATAGTGATGTTTTTATAGGTCTGGGGAGACCAAAGACAATTTTCCAGCCTTGGCTGGACAATAAAGTGGTATTTTATTCTATTCTATTCTATTCTTTTCTATAGTTTAACATTATTTTCAAGTGCAGACATTTAATGACAATTTAATGAGAGCTTAAAACATAGTATTAGTTTATTTCTGATGATTGTTTTGCACCAAGTCACCAAAGCTAATTGCCTGTATGTGTAAACTACTAAAGCTGATTCTGATTCATCTCAAACCACCTGTTTCTTTCTTACTTATATAATTGGATAATTCATCCAAAAAACATGTCTCACTAGCTGGCTTTTATCAAGCCAGCTAGCTTGACCCCACCTTGACTTACCTGCTGTTTGTTCCCTTGAAGGTCTGTTGCAGATGAACAATGGCGGAAATTCACGGCGAGAAACAAACGCAGCGGAAATTTGAAATGAGAAATGATCGCAAGGATTGGTTTGGTTTTTTGGAGTGTAGTTTGAAGGTTTGTCACGTACCTTGAGCTGAGCTGAGGTTTGATCCCATGTCTCCGGGTCTCCGGGCGGCGTGCTTCCCCACTGGACCATCTTCAGCGCTGTTTAAGATGAGCAACCAGAGAGAGGAAGAAGATCAGACTGAGGGAGGAACCTGCAGAAACTTCACCTTCGTCAGTCTGGAGAGGAAGCTTTGGATGGATGGACTTTCTGTCCTTTACTTTATAGGGATCCTGTTGTTGAGCTGTCTGAGCTGCTGGTCTCATAATGTTGAGGTGGAACAAGATGCCACTGATCTGTTCTCCCAGGTAGTGAAGAGGTCAAGAGTCCTGCGTTGTACCCAGGTGGCCTGGGTTCAATTCCTGCTTTGGGAGAAGGAGCTTTAACTGCTCTTTATTTCTGTTCTTTTACACAGTGTGAAGAAAAGATTTGAGCTGCCTGAGCTCTCACAGAGAAAATCAGTACATCTGGACTTCAGAGAAGAACTCTCTAACAAGATAAAGAATTCCCCTAGATGGCTTTTGAAAACTGATTTGAACATTGATGTCTTACTAACAAACCATCAGTTGTCAATTGGGCCAAATAGCCTAGTGCTTAGTGTTACTGCTGTCCGTGCACGAGACCTGGCTTCAATGCTGGGTGCGACGAGAGATTTTGCCGAGATAATCAACATCACTTTTGTAATCCTCAGTCCATGTGGTCAAAATTGGAGACATGAAAAATAAGAACATAATGAAACATGAGTTAGTCAGGATGATGGAAGAGAAATTCTTCCAGACCAAGAGATCAATACAGGATCTGAATCCACAACCTCATTGAATCCACCAGCTCCCAGAGCTTAAAGTTACATCAGCTCTCACAAACAATAATTAAACTATTGGAAGGACTGCAGTTCAACCCGACACTAAACTGTTTCTGTGTGGCTTCCTGGTGCCAGTTCTTTTAGACAACGGAGACACCTGACGCATCAAATCTGATTCATCTTGTCCTGCAGCTGGAAGTGAACCTGAGGAGTTCAGGTGAAAACCACCAGGCCACAGACAGAGGGTGTTTGACTCCTGACACGAAGGCGTAACTGATGCAACGTCTTTAAACTGGAACAGAGATCTTTATCCTAAAGAAAATGTGTGGGAGACTGCGGCTGAAGGTCGAGCAGCCTTTATCCAAATCCTGTAGCGCCACCTTCAGGTTAAAAGAGCTACAGACTTGTTGGGCACATCCATCTATTCAGAATAACTACACTAGATTAATGTGCTCCGAGCAGGATCTGAACTCTAAACCTTTCCCTTTGAAAAGCAAGCACAGGAACACCGGACTGCTCTGATTCTGGGTTTTCTACTTTCTGTCTAAACCTGATCTGTTGTAGTGACATGAAATGTCCCCGATGCACCAGCAGAGGGCGCTCTATGACCACAAATGGACGGTTCGACACTGTTGGGCTCATTAATACGTTTTCTGTGAAGTCTAGTCCACTGTTGGAGAATAAAATAGGCACAGCAAAGGACTGCTCTGAAGAAACACTGATGAAATATTGGGGAGGCGAGGAGAACTCAGTCTGCAGGTACAGGTGAGAGTGAGAGAGAGAAAGGCTCGTGGCAAAGTACAGCTCTCACTCTGAGTCCTGACTCACAGTTCAGTTTTTCACCTCTCCATTTTTGATCGCCTGGACTGAGCATTATAAAAGTGATCCTGATTTCTCTGCACTTCCAGGAAGACTTGTTCTAAAGCAACAGCATCACCTGCCACAACACAAACCCCCACCGTCTGCACAGGAACCAGGAACCTGAACCACCGGACCACGTGGCCCGACAGAGAGCTGATGGTTTGTTAGTAAGACATCAATGTTCAAATCAGTTTTCAAAAGCCATCTAGGGGAATTCTTTATCTTGTTAGAGAGTTCTTCTCTGAAGTCCAGATGTACTGATTTTCTCTGTGAGAGCTCAGGCAGCTCAGAAAGTTCTGGCAGCTCAAATCTTTTCTTCACGCTGTGTAAAAGAACAGAAATAAAGAGCAGAGCTTCTCCCAAAGCAGGAATTGAACCCAGGCCACCTGGGTACAACGCAGGACTCTTGACCTCTTCACTACCTGGGAGAACAGATCAGTGGCATCTTGTTCCACCTCAACATTATGAGACCAGCAGCTCAGACAGCTCAACAACAGGATCCCTATAAAGTAAAGGACAGAAAGTCCATCCATCCAAAGCTTCCTCTCCAGACTGACGAAGGTGAAGTTTCTGCAGGTTCCTCCCTCAGTCTGATCTTCTTCCTCTCTCTGGTTGCTCATCTTAAACAGCGCTGAAGATGGTCCAGTGGGGAAGCACGCCGCCCGGAGACATGGGATCAAACCTCAGCTCGAGGTACGTGACAAACCTTCAAACTACACTCCAAAAAACCAAACCAATCCTTGCGATCATTTCTTGTTTCGAATTTCCACTGCGTTCATTTCTCGTCGTGAATTTCCGCCATTGTTCATCTGCAACAGACCTTCAAGGGAACAAACAGCAGGTAAGTCAAGGTGGGGTCGAGCTAGCTGGCTTGATAAAAGCCAGCTAGTGAGATGTGCTTTTTGGATGAATTATCTTTACTCAAAAAAGTAAGTAAGAAAGAAACAGGTGGTTTGAGATTTATTTAGAAGTGATTTCAAAACCAAACCAACTGTAAAACCAGGAAAACAAAAGAGTTCCACCTCAACATTATGAGACCAGCAGCTCAGCAGCAAATTACCCACTGACATCC
>NC_060159.1:29155992-29169987 GCF_021292245.1 Micropterus dolomieu | reverse complement strand
TAGTCAGAATACTGTATATTAACTGTCTCTCTAAATGTAATTGTTGTTTACAGCTCTGCGCTGTTAGTTGGATCTACTTCAAACGAAACCTCTGATCCTGGACAGCCATTTGGACTCTTTGTAAAGTTTTTCCCTGCAGGTAGGTGAAGGTGAAGGTGAGTCCTCTCTTTGTGACCTTGGCAGTGAGGGTAGAACTATTGGGAGGACTGTTGTTCAACCCGACACTAAACTGTTTCTGTGTGGCTTCCTGGTGCCAGTTGACCCTGACCTCTTCACTACCTGGGAGAATTCAATGAGGTTGGGGGTTCAGATCCTGTATTGATCTCTTGGTCTGGAAGAATTTCTCTTCCATCATCCTGACTAACTCATGTTTCATTATGTTCTTATTTTTCACGTCTCCAATTTTGACCACCTGGACTGAGGATTAGAAAAGTGATGTTGCTGTCTCGACACAAAGAGAGAGGTTCTACATGATTTACAAAGTTTTACCAAATAAATAAACAAATAAAAGATATGTGGTTTGAGTTCAAATTGTGTGAACCTGCTCGGCTGAAATTCTGAATTTCATTGTAAAACAAAGGTCACGATGAGTTTCTGCTCATTAAATCGTCGTATTAACTGTTTTTAAGTACCAACTTTATTTTACGTTTATTTTGACACCGGTTTTTGACCGGAAGTGCTTTATTTTGTGTTCCGCGCTGCTTGACGCGGCGGCAGTCTGTGCGGAAGTTCTTTCATCCTGCAGGAGGAGAAGAAGAAGAAGAGGCTCCTTCGTCTCAACTTTCCGCCCGAACACAACAACAAACCTCCGCAGAGGAAACTTCCCGAGCCCCGCACTCTCCGCACTCTCCGCACCCTCCGCACAGCTCCTCCGCCGGCCTCCGGGACCCACGGTGAGTCGACGGGTTTCTGTCCGGCTCTCGGAGCCGCCTGGCCGGGAGAAGTAGAGAAAGATCCCCGCGGCCTGCTGCTCTCGGTGCTAGCAGAATGCGGGTGGCAGTGCGGGGGTGGCGGGACTGTTTGCGGGAGAGATAGCGCTGTAGCCGTGAAGCTAGCAGCATTTATAACTGCTACGTCCGGTGTGGGTTTTCACAATAAACGAAATCGGAGTTTCACGAGTAAGAAGACGCTTAAAATGAACGCGCACGCCGTATTCGTGTTGTCACGTTAAACAAACGTAAACTTTATTCACTTTGTGTTTGTGTAAACAGTCCGTACATCCCTCCTTCCGTCTGCCCACCACTTGTCGGTTTATTGCCTTTTTATTTTGAAAAGCCACCCGCAGTGGCTTCCGGCCTGATGGATGCTAGCCGCTGTTAGCTTGCCGAAGCTAACCGCCGCAGAGCTGTAATCTCCATTTTAGCTCGTCGGTGCGTCGGAGCTCCGGCTGCTTTCCGCTGTCACCGCCTCACACGGCGCGCTGTCGGCTCTCTCGGCGCGGGTTTCTGGGCGTTTGACAGCCGGGTGACTGCGGGAATGTCCCCCCGCATGGCCGCGGGGACGGTGCGGGGGCGGGCGGGGAGTTACAGTAAGCTGTGAGTCTTAGCTTACGGGTTCTGGTGCTCATTCACAAACACTGCGAGTTTCACGCAGTAATCTGCTGTCACCCGTTCATCAGGGAACATTCAGGTTCTCATCAGACCTCCTCACAGCACGTGAGCTAACAGACCCACAGAGGGGCCCGGGGCCCCATGTGCTGTCAGATTATATATATATATACAGAGAGAGAAGAGCTACACGCAGGTAAAGTCTCTTTAACAGGTAGAAGAAGCTTCAGACAGTATTTTCCTTATTTAACGCTCATTAAACACAGATTTTCCCTTCTGGTTATTTTATCTATGAATGTGTTTTATACAATATGACTTTACGCTCTGTTATAATAACTAGTTTGTGGTTGTGGCACTTTAACAGCGTTCCCTCTGAGATGTCGGACAGATATCAGCAGGTCAGTGGTTCTCAGGGGACGACTTCTTAACTGGAACGCCGTCAAGTCGACGTCATTCCCAGCTGCGACCTCCGAGGTCAAAGGAACGCCGCGTTCGCAGAACCTACGGTTGCGTGAATAGCTCGACTCTTCTGCCAACCTGAATCTAGTTTTATTCCAGTGATGTTAACGAGCGATAAAAGTGAAATTCACTTTTGCCGGGGCTTAAACTTTTTTTGGTTTCTGACGGGGTGCTTGACAGGAAAAGTTTGAGAACCGTCATCGTGCTCTAGATAATACATAAGAGGTGTTATTCTGCTTTTTGGCTTTTGCCCTCTACTTTATTGAGTTATAGCTCTTTTTTTGTGCTGTAACAGGTTTGCAAAGTGAAAAAGCCCAAAGTCCGTGTTGCCGAGCCGGTCGGCAACACGGACGGCTGAACCCGAGCAGTTTACCGGCTTCTCGCCGACCCGCCCTTCTCTGCTTCTGATGTGCAGTACGTGTTCTGGTAGAACCTCTAAATAAGATGAGGAACCTGAAAATGAGCAGAACATCACTTCTTTAACACGTCTGTGCAGCACTTTTACAACGTGAAGGTTTCAGACCTCAGAGAAAGTTGAACCTGCTGACAACAAGCAGAGAAGTGGACTGTGTGATCCCAGTCCACTTTCTCCCAGGTAACATCAGCATGAGTAAATGGCGTCAGTTAGCTTAGCATTAGCCCTGTTCCCCTCTGATTATAAACTGTATGGACTCTAAAACACTCAGGAGGACTTTATGCTCGGACTGAAGGACTAAAGCTCAGGGTCGGGTGTCCTTTCAATGTTATAGATTCAGACTCCAGGTTTTGAATCCGGTTCTTCAGGACTCTGGGTTCTGGTTCCTTCACCACAGATCTCCCTCCTCCTCCTCGCTCCTCCTCCCCTTCATGGCTAAAGTGAAAGGAGTCTCTGTCCTAGAGGGGCGTCTCTGGGTCGGTTTCCCTCCAGTGTAAAAGTCGGCTCACCTGTGTTCTGTACCTGAGGCGTTGCTGCTGTTGGCGTTAGCTGGATCTGGGAGAGCGCGACACGTTGAACACGGTGAAGCGTTCCTTCAGATTCACGCCGTGTTGAAAGAAACGCTTCGTCACGTCGGAGCCGCTTCCTCCCTCGCACCGAACCTCCTGACTGCAGCTGATGCAGTTTGCTGTGGCGTTCTCTTTGAGGTCACGTTAGGTCGGCGTAGCAGCTCCTGGCAGATAAAGCTGCTTGCACACTGCTCAGTGCCCAACGAACACCAACATCCTCAACTTTAGAGACTTTAGTTGCCTACTTTTTCTTATTTAAGTCAGAAGGTCGAGGCAGCGGTCACTTTTTGGAAAACTACCTGTTACTGGGTGTATTGGCCCTTTAAAGGACTGGCTGAGCTGCAATCAGCCATAACTCAAATATAACGCCCACAACTAACACCAGTTCATTTTGAAAACCGTTGAACCACATGTAGTGAGGTGGAATCAGTTTTGTGCAACACTGCGCAGGCTGTATGGGCTATTTAAAGGCAACTGGTAATAAAGAACGATTGAGCAATACTGCATTTTTAAACTGGTTGTGAAAGGACTGGATTGGTCGGCACAGAGGAAGAAAAATTAATGTCATAAGGATAATTTCAAGAGAGACATTTCCTTTATTTTATTTATAGCCCAGCGCAGCTGTGAATCATGTTCATTAAAGAGTCTGTTTTCCAAATAATAACAAGCATATTAAAGATTGTCAGCCCCGATTTCTGTAAACTGCAAACCCTTCAACTGTCCGTTACAAGAAACGTTTCACAAAGACAGACCTTTGTTACCACGGACATACAGTGATGCCTGTTCGCACGTTATGACCGAGATAAAAGCAGCTGTAGATGTAGAGATACTGGGCGTCACAGCTTTAACACGTTCCTGCGGAGGGCCATCAGCTTTCGTCTGAGGATCAGTTTTTCTGCCCGGCACCTGCCGCTTCCTCCAGCGCATGTTCTGCGCGCTGACGTTCTGCGTGCGGTGTTGATTGGTCATCGAAGATTTTGATAAAATATTTTCGTTGACGACCTTTTAATCCATGACTTAATCGTAACATATATTACAATTACAAGAGAGAACCTAGATCACGCTGTAAACAAACGAGTCATTACAGATTTCCACTGAGGAAAAATAAAACAAAGGAACACAAAAAGACTAAAATGTGACTGTAACACTGTCCAGGTGCCGACACCTGATCCACTCAGCAAGGTTATTAGTGGAGCTGATCCCAGAACAGACGAATCAGTGCATCCCTGTAGAGGCAGATGTAACGAGTGACTGTGTGTGGTTTAACAGTTCACACGTGGTTTTTGTTGTCGGCAGGATGTCACACACAAACACAGTCATTCATCTTTCTCCTTCGTCGGCTCATAATGTAGTTTCAGTGTTTGAGTGACGTTATGTTGTGTAATGAGAATATAAAGACTGATCGTGTTCTGTAACTGGTGTAATTGACTTATTCTGATATCTGTAAAAGTTTAACTTCATTTTTCTGAGTGAAACTGAAACACAAACTCAACTTTACAACTTTACAACAAACTTCAGACAGAAAGACTAAAACAGATTTAAACGGATCCAGAACAGCCAATAAATGCAAAATAACCCCAAACAGCTAATTAACCAATGATCCAGTCTGAAAAGCCCCCAAAACTCTCACGTCTGGTCTTGATGAGTCATAGCAGGACAGAGCCGTTTCTGCCTCGCCGAGCACAGCCAACCAAACGTTATGAAATACTCTGCAGCGCTATGAAAGCCGACCACAGAGAAACCTCACAGCAGGAAGAATGCAGCTGTTTCATCTCTCTGTTCATGTCTTCCTCTGTCTGCAGGGCGATGGCGAGGCCGAGCCACAGCGATCATGTCCTCCAGCAGCTCAACAACCAGCGGGAGTGGGGCTTCCTGTGCGACTGCCTCATCGCCATCGGTGACATCTACTTCAGGGCGCACAAGGCCGTCCTAGCGGCCTGCAGCTCCTACTTCAGGATGATGTTCATCCGGGACCAGCAAGGGACGGGCCGTCTGGACCTCAGCAACATGCAGATCAGTGCCGAGTGCTTCGACCTCATCCTGCAGCTCATGTACCTTGGACGCATCGTCGTGGGGAGCTACGAGTTTGAGGAGCTCAAGGCCTCCATGGCGTACCTTCAGATGTACTACATCCCGGACTCGCTGGAGGATCTCAGGGACATCAGGAGCTCCAACCTCACACCGTCCTCCTCCGCCTCCTCGTCCAGTTCCTCCACAGGAGCCGCCGCCGGGAAGATGATGTTTGGAGTCCGCATGTTCGAGCAGCAGAGGCCTGCTGCACCGGAAGCGGAGCATTTACCAAAAGCTGTCAACAGCACCGCGGGGCGCCCAGCTGTTCCAGTGACCATCAGCAGACCGGTGGTGGTGGAGGAGGTGGTGAACACGCCTTTGATAGTGGCACCCCCGGTGGTGGACGGAGGAGTCGAGCAGCCGTGTGATTTGAGAAAGAGGTCCAGCGGCAGGAGTTCGACTCTCAAAGACCGTCCTCGGTTTGGCCGCACCTACACCTGCGACGACTGTGGCTTCGTCTTCAGCTGCGAGAAGCTTTTAATTGAACACATTCTGACCTGCACCAACCGCAAGGCCTTTCATCCGGCAAGAGGTAACGTTGAAGGTGACAACGACTCCAGTAAAGCAGAGAGCTCCGCCTCCGAGAGCACAGAGGAACACAGGGTCATCTGTAAAGGTGAGGACGACTGGCCCGAGGCCAAGGCCGACTCTGACCTCCCCGTCAGGTCAGCAGCTGGACCAGAAGGTGAGCCCGGATCGGCCAGGAGTGTCTCCATCAAGACGGAACCAGAAGAAGGCACATTCCCTGAGATAGAGGTGGTCCGGGTCGGTGAACACAGTGCCAGAGACTGTAGCGCACTGTTCAGTGACGCCACACTTAAAGACTTGCGTAGGGAGAAAACCGGTTCAGGCCGGGAACCAGAGCCCGGCGTCTCAGGTATGGATAACAGCAGGGAGCCTTTCGAAGGCCACATGTCCAGCAGTGAAGATTCGGGAATCCCTGCGAAGCTTCGTAAGGTCAAAGACGAGAAGCTGGACGCCGACTGTGCCCCCTGTGAACTCTGTGGTGCTCTGCTAACAGAGGAGGACAAGTCAGCCCACTATCTGTCCAACCACATGGGCCATATATGCGCCTGCGGGAGGTGTGGCCAGGTGCTGATCAAAGGCCGCCAGCTCCAGGAGCACGCGGAGCGCTGCGGCGAATCCCAAGGCGGCGACTCGGATTCCCACGGGGAGGACGAGGCGTCCCTGCTGGAGGAGCCCCACGGGATGGAAGAGGGCCTGCTGGAGGCGGCCGACCTAGCCTGCTCTCACTGCGGCCTGCTGTTCCAGAACGAGAGCCTGGCGCTGGAGCACGCCTTGTCCTGCCACGACCAGGAGCTGTTCCGCCCGGTGCTGCTGGAAGAGAGCAGTGAACCGGACCACCGCCGCAAACACTTCTGCAGCATCTGTGGCAAGGGCTTCTATCAGCGCTGCCACCTGCGGGAGCACTACACCGTCCATACCAAGGAGAAGCAGTTCACCTGCCAGACCTGCGGGAAGCAGTTCCTGCGGGAGCGCCAGCTCAGGCTGCACACCGACATGCACAAAGGCATGGCCCGCTACGTGTGTCCGGTCTGCGACCAGGGAACCTTCCTCAAACACGACCACGTCCGCCACATGATCTCCCACCTGTCGGCCGGGGAAACCATCTGCCAGGTGTGTTTCCAGATCTTCCCCGGGGGAGAACAGCTGGAGAAGCACATGGACGTCCACCTGTACATCTGCGGCGTCTGTGGAGAGAAGTTCCGCCTCCGTAAAGACATGAGGAGCCACTATAACTCCAAGCACACCAAGAGACTATAGGAACTTTCCAAACCGTCCTCTGCATTTATACTAGTTTGTTACTAAAAGCCATAAATGTGAGAACAAATGTATGCACTTGAACACCAAAAAGACTTTAACCTGCACTTTTAAACTATATGCATAACCTAAACTGGCGTTCACACTGCGAGCAGCGGGGCTGATGATTGGTCGCTCTGTCATGACTCTGATGGCACCTGTGCAGCTTTTTACTCTGTGCCGATGAAAAGACGTTAAGCAGACGGGCGTCTCAGCTTACTTTCAGGATATGATGAGAAGTTTCTCCCCAGCACCTGATAAAAGTCAGAATTAACTCGTGTCGCTGAAACAATCACATTAGGCGGAGAACGATCAAGTTTGGAAACCTTAACTGTCCTCACTGTTCATACGAAGCTAGATGTGTTATTATTTAGAATATTTATAAAGAAGCTGGATTTTTATATAAAAGATGATATATAAACATGATATTTGCATTTTAGCTCATTTGGAGCATCAGACAGGAACAGGGATCCATCTTTAGGTCCCCGAGTCCAAAAACCCAAAGAAGTAAAACTGAGATTGAGACGAAACATAATGAGCAGATCCTCACACTGGAGAATTTAATGTTCTGTTGAGTAACTAAGTAACTAGTTAAAGAGCAACTCGCATTCGCACTAAAACGTACCAAAGTCAAGTTTGGATTTAAGAGACTTTAAGTTTTTATTTTCTGTTGGTGTTTCTCGACTGGTCTCCAGCCCACGGCTCTACGGGCCTGTCGAGGAAACTCCCACCGTGCCTCTCCACCTGTTTGGTTCATGATTGTGTTGCTCACAGTGTGAACGCACGGGAAGACCGGCAGTGAACTCCAAAAGAAGTCAAAACCGGTGCGACCGAAAACACTGCTGATCGATGGGGCCCCCTTTTGTGTCCAGAGGGAGGCGCTTCAGAGTCGGAATAACCGGGGAGGGGAGTCAGTCCGCTTTGTTGCTACGTAGGTATTTTGGTGCTTAACGTTAAACACTGTTGGTGGAAAATATTATTATTATAAATAATGAATATAAAATTGACAATAACATATGAAACAATGAATGGGGGCGGTCTGGTGATGCCGGTCCAAAGGTGGCGTACCTTTAAGACGCCCAGTTGGGTTTCTTTTTGGAGCGACCTGTCTGTGAAGCGGCTGTCGGCATGTCAGAGGGCTGCGAGGCCTCAAAGTGTTCGAGCTTTGACGTCAACTCGTTTCCCAGGATACCAGCGTCCCTGAAGATGAAACACGGCGAGTTTTTTTTAATGTTGTAGTTAGTGAAAGACTGCGTTCTGTTTTATGAGTTTGATCGCACACTGATACTCGTCTTCCCTTCTCCTTCAGACATTTTTCGGCTTTGCGTTCACTGCGTCACGATGATATCATGCTCTGTGATTGGTGCCTTTACTGTAACAGTGGTTCGTCGTCTCGTTTTCCTTTCTGTCTTTTCTGCAGAGATGCATGCTGGGGGATGGACAGGCACAAGTACGGACCCCCCTGTTTCAAAGTGAATATTTAAACATTAGATTGTGAAAAGGTTGAAACACAAAACACTAGAAGTGGTCCGCTCTGGAACCGTGTGCTGGACTGGACTTTAAGGGCCTTTCCAAGCCTGCGCTGTTAAGTCTGGTTGAATCGGACTCTGGTTCCTTTTCCTCCTCGGTACGATTCGTTGGGGCAGATTTAAAAAGCAAGCGTACTCAGGTGAGGACCAAAGCAGACCCTTTAGAGGACGTAGTCTTATCCGGTCACAAAATAATTCTGGAACGTGATCTGACCTCGATCTGACTTCCTATAAGTCGAACAAATCCATAGCCAGGTGTGCTTTGCATCCTGGGATGTGAAATCAACAGCTGCTAGCAGCTAACGGGAGCACGACTCTCAGTCGGACTGGGACTGACCATGACCACGCAGCCTTGTTGATCTTTGGGCTGATAGAAGCTTGATTTCTCTCTCGACACATCTAACCAATGAGAGGAGTGAACGTTCCCACTCGGCCTTTAGTGGTGCGTTCTCATACAAACACGAGTTTACCAACTCTGAAGCTCCGATTCAGACCGGAGCAGCTGTTGGTTTTCAAACTTCACAGGTCTTCTGTCTGGGGAAGAACGGCGGCTTCTGTTGCCTTATGAGTCAGGAAAATGTGTTTCACTGTGCTTGTGTTCTGGCTGCTAAGGCCATTACTCTAAACAAGACCACAGCACGTGTGTTTAGAACCAAGCCATTTCAGAAACGTCTAAACCAGCTGTGATGGAGTACCATCACTACGGCTGTAAAATGATAAATAAATCTACCTTGTAAATCAGCTGTGGACCAGCTGAAACCACATCAGAACTAACCTAAACCATTTCCAAACCACTTCAGAACTAGGACAAAGTATTTCAACACCAACCAAAACCAATTCAGAACCGACCACACCAGTCTGCAACCAGTACAAACCAGTTCCAGACAGGTATTCCAGAACTAATATAATTCATATGAGAAATCTCCCTAAACCAGTTCAAATCCAGGTCCAAAGCAACCAAAACCAGTTCTGAAGCAGCATAAACCGCTGAAACCAAACATTCGGATCCACCTTAAACCATGACTGAAACTTCCTGACCAGTTCAGAACAAAACCAAGTGAACATTAGCTAGCTGAAAGATCATTGCAAACCAGTCCTGAACCAGCTGAAACCACTTCAGAACCAACGGAGACCAGTTCTGTCCGTCCTCGGTTAGTCGGACAATCGGCGCTTTGACGGGGACGCCGCTGTTTTTCTCTGTTGGATTTACAATCGGTTAATTTAATTCACTGGACCTGGAGAGAAACCAGCTGTGTTCACATGCGGCTGTGATGCACGGCGAATCAAACTAAACCAGTTTAGTGAAATGGCACTTTGATCCGAGTCGGCTCGCTTTATCAAGATCTCAGATATCTGCTGCGTCAGGAACTCGACCTGCAATCGGCGGTTTAGCTGCTGGTGGACAGAAACGCGGGGTCGATGGTGTCGGCACTTGTTTCAGACCCGTCAGGTGACGTTTGTTCTGGTCTTTGTGCGTTCAGGTGGTTTTGTTTTTCTCACTGATGTTCAGTTTGTGGAGTTTTTAAAGGATGCCGCTCTGATCTCTGAAAATAAACACAAGCCTTTCTTAAGCTCTTAATAAACCAAGTGAATTCAGTTTGTGGAGAAATGTCTTAGTGTGTTTGTGCTTTGTTTTACATAAAAGTTTATAGCAAAGGCGCCTGGAGTTTCCTTCCTTTTCCTGACGGTCAGCCATCAGTCAAACTACACGGGGATGAAATTAAACATTTAAATTTCTTCAAAATAAAATCTTACCAAACTGATTTAAAGGACAATATTGGTATTTTTAAACCTGAGCCCTGCCCGAAGTGTCTCTCTGAAATCTGGTGAGAGGCGAGTTGTTGCAGGAAGACTCCGTTGGAAACGAGGGAGTTTGTGGTACTTTTTTTGTTCTTAGAGGAGCTGCTAGCAAGACTTTATTTTGTTACTCAACAATGTCCTCTCTCCAGCTTTGACTCTAGTTTCCACCGTGTCTTCCTGCAACAACTCGCCTCATGAGATTCTGAGCAAGAACTGCCCTTTAGCGAGACTTCAGTTTCCTGTTAAAAGCAAAGGTGTCAGACACCTGGGGTAACGACCTGAGCCGGCAGAAAGCAGCACTCACTGTGGATGGATCATTTAATCAGTTTACCTCAACCTAAAACCCCAGAGACCATCCGCTCATTTAGTTTCAACTTGAATCTTATGCATGGGTGACGTTAACGGAGTGTGAACTTATTGATATAATAATTATTATTAGTGTGTCGTCGTTATTCCAGCTGCTCTCCTGCAGCTCGCTGTTTGTCCACATGGGGGAGCCGTAGCATAAACTGTCAAACAGCATGTGTTTCATAACTTGACATCCTGCCCTGAACTGGTGACCCAAATATAAACCACGATGAAGCCCCGCCCACCTACAGTGCTCAAACCCCATGATTGGATGATGCTGCTGTCACTCCCACAGTGATTGACAGCTCTGTTGATGCAGAGACACTAAATAACTAAATCTGAGCGATTTTCTTTTAAATTACACACATGAAGGTTAAAGGATTATTTTCTTTAAAATGTCAAGCTAATCAATAATACATGTAAATATTTTTATTAATGTGAATATTTGACAGGTCTTTAAAGTCTGCTAACAGCATAGAAAAATCCTAACTATTGTACCTTCAAAAAAGTCAGCGGCGGGCCAGGTGTGCACAGGTGTCACTCCACAGGTAAAATAACGTTAGACGGGACC
Source organism: Micropterus dolomieu (assembly GCF_021292245.1). NCBI lineage: Eukaryota > Metazoa > Chordata > Actinopteri > Centrarchiformes > Centrarchidae > Micropterus > Micropterus dolomieu. Next base: position 29,158,858 of record NC_060159.1, on the reverse strand, counting down.
AAGTCTGTTGGACTGGAAGTACCTGAAGGGCTTGAGGCAGTAAAAACAGGACTGGGTACTTGTTTATGTACACGTGGGCGATGGCGACGTACGGCAGAGTTTCAGGGACTGTTGGGTTAAAAATAAAAATCAATAAAACAAAGTATAATCAGGAGATGAGGGATGATCCGATCCTCGTCTGACGGGATTAACACCAGCTGCAATCAGCTCAGAGCTCATCAGGTCAGACCTGGACCTGACCGGGTGGGAGCAGATCTGAAGCTACCTTCGTTTCATAGTTGATTTATTTGTACAGGTGAGGGAACAGTGATGTGACCCTTTTGTTCACTCTTCCAGAGTACAGCTCAGATTATCAGCTGATGGATTACAGAGTAGTAAGTGTTTTTTCCAGAGGTGACGGTCGGGACACTAAATCCCTTCATCTGACGCTTTCCTCAAAGTCGGCTCACCTGGTTGGTGGAACACGGAAATCCAAACTTCCCCGGTCAATAATTTTGTGTTTTTAGTCCTAAGAAGCGAGTCAGACGGATTAGCACGTCATGTTTGTGTGTTTGTGACGACCAAAGTCCAACAAACTTCGTGTTCAAACAGGAGCTTCGTTCTGACCAGAGGTCATGAAGCTGTCATTAGTCACTGAGGGTCTGATCCAGGACACCGCAGCCCTCTGCAGTCCGCTCATCCTCAGGTTCAGATGGGGTCTGGCTGGTTTCTGGTGGTGGTGCTGGTCTGTGGTCCGGTCGGGCTTCAGTCAGAAGGAGACGAAGACCTGGGAGTTCTGCTGCAGCAGCTGTTGGCCCGGGTGGAGAAACTGGAGGAGGACACAGGTCAGTCTGACAGGCAGATTACAGACTTTCTAAATGCTTTACTCTGGTACCCACATGATAAAGATTTCAGGTTTACAGAACGTCTGTATTCAGGTAAATATTAAAACAGATTTTACTCTTCAGACCTCGTGACAGGAAGTAGTTTCACTATAAAAACTGGAACAGCTGTTAGTTCTCAGCCTCCGTCCACGTGGATTTTATGGCTGTAGACTCGATTCCTCCCTGGACCTGCAGAGTCCTCTCACAGTGGTACTGGTCTGTCTCAGCTGAAGGGAACCAGCAAACCTTTTCTGTCTCCTGCAGGTAAATCTCAGGTGGCGTTCTCGGCCTCCCTCGTCACCGCTGAACAGGAAACCCATCACGGGCCTTTTGACAATGACACCGCGCTGGTGTTCAAGAGGGTGACGACAAACATCGGCAACGCTTACAACCCAGACACAGGTACGACCCACCTGTTCAGGTTCAGGACGTCAGATGTGGGGCTGTTTCAGACACATGTTTTGTCTGTTTTTAAAGGAATAAAAGTTTGTTGTAGAAGTAGAGCTTTGCTCTGGCGGTCTCCAGGTGAGCTCGACGTGTTTGCTGCAGGTGATGCGGTCTTTGAGTAGGATTTCTGACGCTGAATATTTTCAGTCCTGAACCAAATATCATCTATCAAGGAGCTGTTTCTCCCTGTTCTTTGTCTGCAGGCGTCTTCACAGCCCCAGTGAAGGGACTCTACTACGTCCGGTTCACCGGTTGTGTTGGAAACCCGGGGACCCTGAACGCAGCACTGCTAAAGAACGGGGAGAACATGTTTGCCATCTACGACTCCAGGGGCAGCCATGTCAGCGGCTCCAACGGCATGGCGCTGGTCCTGGAGGAGGGGGACCGGCTCTGGGTCGTCCTCTGGGCCCAGAATAGCATCTTCGATCAGAGTCGCCGCAGCACCTTCAGCGGCTTCCTCGTCTTCCCCATGTGAGGGAGACGAAGCTCCTGCAGCTGCCATGGAGACGGTGGAGAAGATCCAGATCAAGGTCCTGAACCCAAACACAGACCTAGATCTTCTAGTTTCTTTACAAAACATCCAGGATCACAGGTAGAACCTGAGAGGAGTCAGTCAGGGAGCAAGACGCAGTTTGAGATTGTTTTAATATCAAAAATGTGAAAAGTAATTTCCACTTCAGTGGGACTTTAAGATGTTTCATGACAAAACATTAAAGATGAATTGATCCCCAGTTTGTTTTGAAAAGCTGAGCAGGAAATAAAGGTTTAAGGTCTGTGGTTACTTCCTGTTTCTCTGACTGAGGTGAGCGTCTCGTTCTGCAGAGGTCAAACTGCGGTTCCATCTTCTTCCTCTAAAGTAAACTTCAGACACGGTCCTCACAGATCCAGAAAGGTTTTCACCTGGAACATTTTTTAAACATGCAAAAACATCAGGTTGTAATATTCTGTGTTTGCAGACTTTAATCTTTCATGGAAAATCACAGAGTTGTGCTCCAGACTTGTATGAACTCTGAATTCATTCATTATTCACACGACTTTCTCCTGACGACTTTGGTGCAAATCATTTTTTAAATGTTTTTAATGTTAAATAAAACAATCAGAGTTTTGTGTGTTCATACAGACACAGAGAGGGTTTAGCAGCAGGAAGTGAAGTAAACAGGAGTTAATTGTGGTAACGAGTCTCTTCCTTCCTGCGTCCATCACACAGTTTATCAGATTCCTCTGAGACAGAAGGTGAAGTCTGAATCCCTCAGCCTGCTTCATCAAATCATCAGAAATTAGGCAGAGAACAAACCTCCTGAAACCCTCAGACGCTCCTGTCCTGCTGGAACAACAGATGTTCTGTCTGACTTCTTGACCCAAACAAAGATGGCCGCCTGATAAAGCTTGCTGGGCCGGAGTCCTTTAAGTCTAAAGGTTGATGGGTTCATCTTTGGATTTATTCCAATCTGTTTATTTTGGGTTTCTGTGTGGATTTAAATGTATGGCGAAATAAAAAACATATAGTAAATGAAAACATTTCAACAAAGGAGAGCAGAACATGTAAAATAATGAAC
>NC_060159.1:29147649-29155892 GCF_021292245.1 Micropterus dolomieu | reverse complement strand
GACCCATATTCTCTGGTGTTTAGTCCTGGTTCAGACCCATATTCTCTGGTGCTTTAGTCCTGGTTCGGACCCATATTCTCTGGTGTTTAGTCCTGGTTCAGACCCATATTCTCTGGTGCTTTAGTCCTGGTTCGGACCCATATTCTCTGGTGTTTAGTCCTGGTCTGTTGTTTAGTCCTGGTTCAGACCCATATTCTCTGGTGCTTTAGTCCTGGTTCAGACCCATATTCTCTGGTGTTTAGTCCTGGTTCGGACCCATATTCTCTGGTGTTTAGTCCTGGTCTGGTGTTTAGTCCTGGTTTAGACCCATATTCTCTGGTGTTTAGTCCTGGTTCAGACCCATATTCTCTGGTCTTTAGTCCTGGTTAGACCCATATTCTCTGGTGTTTAGTCCTGGTTCGGACCCATATTCTCTGGTGTTTAGTCCTGGTCTGGTGTTTAGTCCTGGTTTAGACCCATATTCTCTGGTGTTTAGTCCTGGTTCGGACCCATATTCTCTGGTGCTTTAGTCCTGGTCTGGTGTTTAGTCCTGGTTTAGACCCATATTCTCTGGTGTTTAGTCCTGGTTCAGACCCATATTCTCTGGTGCTTTAGTCCTGGTTCGGACCCATATTCTCTGGTGTTTAGTCCTGGTCTGGTGTTTAGTCCTGGTTTAGACCCATATTCTCTGGTGTTTAGTCCTGGTTCAGACCCATATTCTCTGGTGCTTTAGTCCTGGTTCGGACCCATATTCTCTGGTGTTTAGTCCTGGTTTAGACCCATATTCTCTGGTGTTTAGTCCTGGTTCAGACCCATATTCTCTGGTGCTTTAGTCCTGGTTCGGACCCATATTCTCTGGTGTTTAGTCCTGGTCTGGTGTTTAGTCCTGGTTTAGACCCATATTCTCTGGTGTTTAGTCCTGGTTTAGACCCATATTCTCTGGTGTTTAGTCCTGGTTCAGACCCATATTCTCTGGTGTTTAGTCCTGGTTTAGACCCATATTCTCTGGTGTTTAGTCCTGGTTCAGACCCATATTCTCTGGTGCTTTAGTCCTGGTTTAGACCCATATTCTCTGGTGTTTAATCCTGGTTCAGACCCATATTCTCTGGTATTTACTCCTGGTTCAAACCCATATTCTCTGGTATTTACTCCTGGTTCAAACCCATATTATCTGGTGTTTAGTCCTGGTTCAGACCCATATTCTCTGGTGTTTACTCCTGGTTCAAACCCATATTATCTGGTGTTTAGTCCTGGTTCAGACCCATATTCTCTGGTATTTACTCCTGGTTTAAACCCATATTCTCTGGTGTTTAGTCCTGGTCTGGTGTTTAGTCCTGGTTCAGACCCATATTCTCTGGTGCTTTAGTCCTGGTTTAAACCCATATTCTCTGGTGCTTTAGTCCTGGTTTAGACCCATATTCTCTGGTGCTTTAGTCCTGGTTTAGACCCATATTCTCTGGTGCTTTAGTCCTGGTTCAGACCCATATTCTCTGGTATTTACTCTTGGTTCAAACCCATATTCTCTGGTATTTACTCCTGGTTCAAACCCATATTCTCTGGTATTTACTCCTGGTTCAAACCCATATTATCTGGTGTTTAGTCCTGGTTCAGACCCATATTCTCTGGTATTTAGTCCTGGTTCAGACCCATATTCTCTGGTGTTTACTCCTGGTTCAAACCCATATTATCTGGTGTTTAGTCCTGGTTCAGACCCATATTCTCTGGTATTTACTCCTGGTTTAAACCCATATTCTCTGGTGCTTTAGTGCTGGTTCAGACCCATATTCTCTGGTATTTAGTCCTGGTTCAGACCCATATTCTCTGTTGTTTAGTCCTGGTTCAGACCCATATTCTCTGGTATTTAGTCCTGGTTCAGACCCATATTCTGGTTTTGACACATATCCTGTCTGTCAAACTCTGTTAAACAATTATTTCTTTTAGTTGGATGAATCACCAGCTAATGAACGGAAACATTTTTTCTGAGTTCAACTAAACACTGTCTGTAAACTTTAAAGTCCATCAAACTTTGTTGTTCAAACAGTCGCTTTATTCAGTGCAGGGGTCAGACTTTAATAGATATCTGAACATTTCAGTCTTTGAGTCCACACCGATTCCTCTTCTGCTTTCCAGCCGCTTGTCCACAAGTTGAGATGTTGCCCAGCTGGGTTCTGGTCGTGTTGGTGGTCTGTGGTGTGGTCAGGGTGACTTTCTCAGAGCCTCAGAAAATATCAGCTGAACAATGCAGAGTGTTGCTGCAGCAGCTGACAACCCGAGTGGAGAAACTGGAGAAAGCGCGTGAGGACAGAGGTAACTCTGCTGAACTCTGCAGGGGTTTATACACTTTTACTGACACTAAGGGCCAGATTTACTAAAGGTCTGCGTGAGTAAAAACGTGTGCAAACTTGATATCACCAGCAAATTAACATGTAAGCTGATCTACTAATGGTGTGCACGCAGAATGTCTTTCAAAAGTGCAAGATAGCACCTGTTACTTTTGCCTTAAAGAATATGCAGTTTAGTCCATTGTAGGTATCGGAGAGGGAATGGGGCGTTGAGGCGTAGCGACCGGGCACGGTGCGGAGGGTCAGTGATCGTTCCCTCTGGCTGGATGAAGCACGATCTGCTGGCATTTCCTGGCGTCTGGGTCATTCCAGCATACTGAACCTGTTTCTGCTGGGGTTTCCCAAAGCAGTTTTTCAGGGGTGCTGTCCCAAGTTCTTAACGCAATCTCAGGCAGGATGGGCAGGTACAGACGATTTCTACTGAACGAAACAAACGCAGTGGCTGCTTTCCCTCCCGACTCTCCATGGTGGAAACCATTAAAACCCTCATTTAAATACTGCCACCTCCACTGTCTTTGCTCCTGTTGTCATCTATGCAATAATTCTTAGTAAATCACCCATAACAGGAACTAAAATTGCACACAATTTAGTGCTCTTTGTTCGGGATGTTAGTGAATCTGGTCACTAATGTTCAGATCTTTGCACAGTTAGAACAATAATTCAGCTGTAATGTGCAGATGTTTTATCGTCCCGGCCTTTCTGTGTGGAGTTTGCATGTTCTCCCCGTGTCTGCGTGTCTCTCTCTGGGTGTTCCAGTTTCTTCCCACCGTCCAAAGACATGCGGACTAGGTTACTTGGTGACTCTAAATTGTCCTTAGGTGTGCTTGTGAGTGGTTGTTTGTCTATACGTGGCCCTGCGATGGACTGGCGACCTGTCCAGGGTGAATCCCGCCTTTCGCCCAATGTAAGCCTGGGATTGGCTCCAACCCCCCCGCGACCCTGTACGGAGGATAAGCGGTTGAGTTTAGTTTTCTTTAGTTAGCCTTTAGCTAATGGAGCCTGTTAGTTTGACTTTCAGATGACTGCATTTAATGAAAAGCTTCGGTCTCCTGCAGGTAAATCTCAGGTGGCGTTCTCGGCCTCCCTCGTCACCGCTGAACAGGAAACCCATCACGGGCCTTTTGACAATGACACCGCGCTGGTGTTCAAGAGGGTGACGACAAACATCGGCAACGCTTACAACCCAGACACAGGTACGACCCACCTGTTCAGGTTCAGGACGTCAGATGTGGGGCTCTTTCAGACACATGTTTTGTCTGTTTTTAAAGGAATAAAAGTTTGTTGTAGAAGTAGAGCTTTGCTCTGGCGGTCTCCAGGTGAGCTCGACGTGTTTGCTGCAGGTGATGCGGTCTTTGAGTAGGATCTGACGCTGAATATTTTCAGTCCTGAACCAAATATCATCTATCAAGGAGCTGTTTCTCCCTGTTCTTTGTCTGCAGGCGTCTTCACAGCCCCAGTGAAGGGACTCTACTACGTCCGGTTCACCGGGGCAGTTGGAAACTCGGGGACCCTGAACGCAGCACTGCTAAAGAACGGGGAGAACATGTTCGCAATCTACGACTCCAGGGGCCCCCACGGCAGCAGCTCCAACAGCATGGCGCTGGTCCTGGAGGAGGGGGACCGGCTCTGGGTCGTCCTCTGGCCTCGGCGGAGCATCTTCGATCGGACTCAGCTCAGCACCTTCAGCGGCTTCCTCGTCTTCCCCATGTGAGGGAGACGAAGCTCCTGCAGCTGCCATGGAGACGGTGGAGAAGATCCAGATCAAGGTCCTGAACCCAAACACAGACCTAGATCTTCTAGTTTCTTTACAAAACATCCAGGATCACAGGTAGAACCTGAGAGGAGTCAGTCAGGGAGCAAGATGCAGTTTGAGATTGTTTTAATATCAAAAATGTGAAAAGTAATTTCCACTTCAGTGGGACTTTAAGATGTTTCATGACAAAACATTAAAGATGAATTGATCCCCAGTTTGTTTTGAAAAGCTGAGCAGGAAATAAAGGTTTAAGGTCTGTGGTTACTTCCTGTTTCTCTGACTGAGGTGAGCGTCTCGTTCTGCAGAGGTCAAACTGCGGTTCCATCTTCTTCCTCTAAAGTAAACTTCAGACACGGTCCTCACAGATCCAGAAAGGTTTTCACCTGGAACATTGTACACAAAATGCCAAAATCCGTACATCCATCCGTAATATTCTGTGTTTGCAGACACCAAGAGTCCCTTAAAATCACATTTATTCATTTAGCTGACACTTTTATCCAAAGTGACTTAAAATTGCCATCTATACTGAACACAATTCTAAAGGCAACACCTACTCATCCTGAGCTGAACTCAAAGATCTATGTACACAAAAGGCCTATTTCTCTCAAATATTCTCAAATATTGTTCACAAATCTGTCAAAATCTGTGTTAGTGAGCACTTCTCGTTTGCCGAGATAACCCATCCACCTCACAGGTGTGGCAATTCAAGATGCTGATTAGACAGCATGGGTATTGCACAGGTGTGCATTAGGCTTAACAGTTTTTTCTTAAATTTAATCTTTCATGCATGTTAATTTATTATTACTATTATTGTTATGTCTTCTAGGTATGTATCGTTTCTATCCTTAACCTTTCCTCTCCTATACTCCTGATGTTAGTCTGTCCACATTTAGGGTTTAGGGCAGAGCTGTGAGATTGTTTTGGTGTTTTCCTCTCTTGTTGTTCCTCTCCTCTCCCTGAATGTTCATTCAAGGCCTGGAGAGGATCTCTGTTCCCCAAAACATAGAAACCTAGACTGTGTAAATGATGATGCATCCCTTTGCTCGGGGCCAGACGCCCGAAGCCGCCCTAGGCGGCAGGTCTCTGGACCAGCTGTATATGTGTTTTAGTGCTTCTGTTTATTCTCTTTTGTTAAACAAATTCTTCAAAGACAACAGTTTGTTGTAACTCAATTATTTGCTAAACCCCTCACCAGCAAGATACAATTTCCACAACAGGCGGTGACTTGACTGTGGAGCCCTTGATGTCAAAAACCAGTGCTAAAGGGAACCCAGGGGGGCTCAAAATTAAATTTAGATTTTTTCCATTGTTTTTTTCTACTTACATATTTTCTATAATTATTTCTATTGCTTAATATCTTGACATGAAAAGTGAGCTATCGTAACAAAAGAATTTCTCCTCAGGATAATTTCTGATTCTGACCAAACATCCGCATGAGACGAGTTGGGATGAGAATGGTGTTGGTGGAGCCACTGAAGGGTTAAGAGTCGTTGCTCAGTTGCTCAGAGACACATTGATGGGTGTGTTGCAGGGTCTTATCCACTGCACCATCACCACTCCAGAACGAACTCTCGACGGGCTCCAGACATGTTGCAATGGAGGTGAAACAGTCGCCTGAAGCTGCTGCAGAAACTCTGAATTCATTCATTATTCACACGACTTTCTCCTGACGACTTTGGTGCAAATCATTTTTTAAATGTTTTTAATGTTAAATAAAACAATCAGAGTTTTGTGTGTTCATACAGACACAGAGAGGGTTTAGCAGCAGGAAGTGAAGTAAACAGGAGTTAATTGTGGTAACGAGTCTCTTCCTTCCTGCGTCCATCACACAGTTTATCAGATTCCTCTGAGACAGAAGGTGAAGTCTGAATCCCTCAGCCTGCTTCATCAAATCATCAGAAATTAGGCAGAGAACAAACCTCCTGAAACCCTCAGACGCTCCTGTCCTGCTGGAACAACAGATGTTCTGTCTGACTTCTTGACCCAAACAAAGATGGCCGCCTGATAAAGCTTGCTGGGCCGGAGTCCTTTAAGTCTAAAGGTTGATGGGTTCATCTTTGGATTTATTCCAATCTGTTTATTTTGGGTTTCTGTGTGGATTTAAATGTATGGCGAAATAAAAAACATATAGTAAATGAAAACATTTCAACAAAGGAGAGCAGAACATGTAAAATAATGAACTTCAGAGATCAGACTGCAGGAGACTTTCCCTGTGGGGAGTCCTGGTGTTGGAAAAGCTAAATGAACACATGAATACTGAAGAAGCTACAGAGATGAAACAGACAATAATAAATAATTTAATAATAATAAAGACACGAACTGATCCAAACTGCATTCAACAGGAAATAATAAGCTGACAGCTGGGTTTTATTTTGAAAGAGTCACTAATATCGTGGGAACAATCCGTCACTTCTCCTCACAAAGATCTCTGCACCGTCACCGAGCTCCTCCATCCCGGACCCTGCGGGGTCCGTCTCCGTCCCCCCGACGCCAGCAGCCGGGTCCCGGTGGGTCGGCAGGTTGGACGGATCCTCCGCGGTCACAGCGGGGGGCCCGGCGGTGGTCAGGGCCGGGGAGGTGACGCCCTCTCCGGCCTGAGGGGGCTCGGCCGGTCCGGAGGAGGGGACCGGGCGACCCGGAGCGGTCTGACTGTCCGCTGATCCGGTTCTGTGAGTTTCAGAACTGGTTTCTTTAAAAACCTGAACTTTAACAGAACTGTTTATACAAGTTTCAGAGATACCGGTCCGGGTCAGTGCGGGTCCGGATGTGGGTTTCCAGATGAGGCTGTAGTAAACCGCCAGGATGACGGCGCCCACGGACACGGACAGGACGTAGCCCACCACGGTGGCCAGTCTCACCCACTTCTTGTTGGCTTTGGCCACCAGCTGCGCCTTCTTCTCCCCGGTGTAGGTGGCCGGTTTGCCCCGCTCCGCAGGGCGGAATGCGGGGGTCCAGGTGCGCGGGTCCCGCATGATGGTCCTGCGGGTCGGAGCTGGAGGAGGAGGCGGTGCGTGCGGCCAGCGGCAGTGATCCGTCAGCCTCCCGGTCCTCCCGTCGTCCTCATCTGGACCCACAGCTGGATTCCAGCGGCTTATAGACGGACTGAGTCAAGGTCCACCGAGTCACCGCGGACCGGAAGCCAAGCCTTCAAAATAAAGGCTTAATGTTTCGAAATAAAAAGATTTAAAACTCACTGCAGCTTAAAACAGGTGGTTACTGTTTTAAACATTTTTACTTTTATAGGCTATTTTTATATAATTTCTCGATGTTGCCGTTTAATAACAGCTGTTTGGAGAAGGCTCAGGTCATTATACATATATACATTTTATATTTCTGAATATTATTTTACATCCACTCAGTGTAAAAAGGTTTGGACAGTTTCTTTTTTGTGACGGTTTATGTTTTTCACTTTGAGTTTAAGTTTGAAAGTTTTCGTCTGAAGTCCTTTGTTGAATTTAAATGTAATCAAGCTTTATTAACATGTGAATATCAGGACATGATGGCAGGTGGTCAGGAGACATCAGGAGTGGCTCAGATTATAACTGATGAAGGTTTAACTGGAGCAAACTGTTTATATGATACAGGTTATTCTGTTAACAAGCATAAACTCTGAATAGAGACTCAGGATTTTCTACATGTGTTGTTTGTTTGAAACATTTACTTTTTACAACACTGTCAGCTGAGATTTAATGTGAAAATCCAATATCATTTCTGTTAAACTTGTTTTGCAGTTCAGCAGAACCCAAGCAGGAACCTCTGGCTGCCTTAAACCTGCGTCCTCTCCAGCAGCCAGCAGGGGGCGACTTAAACCTGCGTCCTCTCCAGCAGCCAGCAGGGGGCGACTTAAACCTGCGTCCTCTCCAGCAGCCAGCAGGGGGCGACTTAAACCTGCGTCCTCTCTAGCAGCCAGCAGGGGGCGACTTAAACCTGCGTCCTCTCCAGCAGCCAGCAGGGGGCGACTTAAACCTGCGTCCTCTCCAGCAGCCAGCAGGGGGCGACTTAAACCTGCGTCCTCTCTAGCAGCCAGCAGGGGGCGACTTAAACCTGCGTCCTCTCTAGCAGCCAGCAGGGGGCGACTTAAACCTGCGTCCTCTCTAGCAGCCAGCAGGGGGCGACTCCAGCGGCTGCAGAAAGAAGTGTGATTGTATAGAAGTCTGTGAGAAAATGTT
>NC_060159.1:29144136-29147549 GCF_021292245.1 Micropterus dolomieu | reverse complement strand
TGGGTTTCTGTGTGGATTTAAATGTATGGCGAAATAAAAAACATATAGTAAATGAAAACATTTCAACAAAGGAGAGCAGAACATGTAAAATAATGAACATCAGAGATCAGACTGCAGGAGACTTTCCCTGTGGGGAGTCCTGGTGTTGGAAAAGCTAAATGAACACATGAATACTGAAGAAGCTACAGAGATGAAACAGACAATAATAAATAATTTAATAATAATAAAGACACGAACTGATCCAAACTGCATTCAACAGGAAATAATAAGCTGACAGCTGGGTTTTATTTTGAAAGAGTCACTAATATCGTGGGAACAATCCGTCACTTCTCCTCACAAAGATCTCTGCACCGTCACCGAGCTCCTCCATCCCGGACCCTGCGGGGTCCGTCTCCGTCCCCCCGACGCCAGCAGCCGGGTCCCGGTGTCTAGACCTGCTCTTGAATATTTTATCACCTCCAGCGGATTTCAGAGATTTATTGTTATTCTTATAATAAATTGAGAAATGTGACGAAACATAAAAGGTTAAAAAGAAAACAGAAGATAATTGTAGTTCAGAGGTTAATAAAAGAGGAGAATAAACGTAAAGCAGAGATTGTAAAGTGACCTCATTAACATGTTAACATCTCTCGTCAGATGTTTCATGTGTTTCTCTGAATTTATGAATTTAAATTTAGTTTTGATCACATTTAGCTGTTTATGGAATTTTTCTGACTCATGAACGCTCTGCTGCTGAAACGCTTCCAGTGTGAGTTGTAACGTGGTGCACACGCCGCCTGTGTGAGGCCGAGGTTGTAGCCTACTGTTGTGTTAGCTCTTGAGTGTTATATCTTATATATTTGTGATATAGGCCTGGTCAGTTTGTCCTCAGACAATAAGGACTCTAATGGAGAGTGCCTGGCTCTCTCCAGAGAGCCGCCCTGTTTGGATTGTATAAAATGTCGCCACTGCAAAAACCAGAATAAGTGCGTAGATGGTATTTGGTAAGTAGTCCTTAAGTCCCCAAAAGACCTCAGTATGTCTCCTCGGTATAAATCTTCTGTTCGGTCAATGCCACAAACTGAAGGAAGGGTCTCTTAAAGCTGCTGGTAAAGTGCTGTTAAGTGTGATAGGTGTCCTTGGGGAGAGGGAGATTGACACATGGGTCTAATCTGGGCAGCCCAAAACTATAACCCCCCTCTCTCAAAAAGCAGCACTAAGGTATCCCTCCTTATTCTTTAGACCTTGCCATTCCAGAGGAATTTACTAACAAGCGAGTTGTATTTCCTGAAAAAGGATTTAGGAAGTCCGGCTGGCATGGCCTGGAAAAGGTACATGAGCCCGGGCATAATAATATTCATCTTAATGACGTTGACGTGAAGGTGGTACATTTTTGTTAAATAATTCTGATTTTCAGTTGGATGAATCACCAGCAGGAAGGGAATAACAGGTGTGGCGGCCCCGGGGCCTCTGCCAGGGTGTTTGTGTGTGTGTCTCTGTGACTGTGTTTTGTTGCAGGGTGAACTTCCTGGTGGAGTGGAGCTGAGAACATCATACATACATCAACATACATCCTGGTCCCCAGCACCGCGGCGTGTTGCTTTGTTGCTACACTATGTTTTGCCAGCCACATTTGTTAAGCTTGTTAATAAAACTCCTTTTTCTAGTAATCCCTAAAGGGTGGTTTCCTCTATTTTCTGTGGCCCCAGAGCCGGGCCCTAACACAGGAAAACATTTCATCTGAGTTCAGATAAAATGGCGGCAGGCCAGTTTACACTGTAAACTTTAAAGTCCATCAAACTTTGTTGATCATGTTGTTCAAACAGTGTCTTTATTCAGTTCAGGGGTCAAACCCGAGCTGGTATATATAAACCTCCACACTGATTCCTCTCCTGCAGCTTTTACTCCAGCTAAGATGTTACCCAGTTGGTGTCTGGTCGTGTTGGCGGTCTGTGTTGTGGTCAGGGCTCAGACTTTACCAGAGACTGAGAAAACAGATGAAAACGGGGGAACCCTGCTGCAGCAGCTGATCGCTCGAGTGGAGAAACTGGAGAGAGAGCGTGAGGACCGAGGTATCTCTGCAGGATTTAGACACTTTTACTGACACTTAGTGTTTTGATCTGTGCTGAGACTATGGCTGGGCGATACGGCCAAAAAGTCAGATCCTGGTACTGTTAGGCAGAAGAGGGCTGCAGGGTGAGGGAGAGAGACGCTGGCAGGACTTTACAGAAACATATTAATGAAGTCAACATCAAACTGTATCGGTATGAACGGTAACGTCTAATTTCAGATCTCCTTTGAAATGATATCGGTGTGCCGGCCAGCACTGACTGAGACTCCGTTGCACAGAATGAGTGAACAGACACCAGATACACTAGAGTGGTAAAGATAATGAGGGGACTAATCAGACATTTACAGTCCCCTCCAACAGTCTTTGAACGGTGAGGCCACTTCCTTTGTTTTTGTTGTTTCCTGAAGACTTTTGGGTTTAAGATCAAAAGATGAGACAAGAGTTCAGAATTTCAGCTTTTATTTCCTGGTATTCACATCTAGATGTGTTAAACAACTCAGGACATATGAGCGTTTGTTTTAGACCACAGCGTTCTGAGGTGAACAAAAGTAATGGAACAAATAATCTTAAAGTAAATAACATTTAATATTTGCGTGCAATAACTGCCTGAAGCCTGCGTCACATCGACATCACCAAACTGCTGCATTCTTCATTTGTGATGCTATTCAAGGATTTTACCGCAGCTTCTTTCACTTCTTGTTTGTTTCAGGGTGTTTCTCCCTTCAGTCTCCTCTTAAGGAGGTGAAATGCATGCTGGGTTAAGGTCAGCTGATTGACTTGGCCAGTCTAAAACCTTTTTCCCTGATGAAGTCCTTTGTTTTGTTGGCAGTGTGCTTTGGCTCATTGTCCTGCTGCAGGATAAACTTCCTCCCCATTAGTTTCAATGCATTTCTCCGTAAACTGGCAGACAAAATGTTTCTGTCCACTTCTGAATTCTTTCTGCTGCGACATCATCAGTTCATCATCAATAAATATTACTGAGCCTGTTCCAGAAGCAGACGTGACATCACCTCCAGCAGGCTTCACAGATGAGCTCGTACGCTTCGGATCATCAGCAGTTCCTTTCTTTCTCCACACTTTGGCCTTTCATCACTGCTAGAGATTAATCTTGGTCTCATCAGTCCATCAGATTGTGTTCCAGAACTTTTGTACTTCTTTGTAAATTTCAGTCTGGCCTTGTGATTCTTCCTGCTGATGAGAGGTTTGCATCTTGTGGTGCGGCCTCTATATTTCTGCTCTCTGAGTTTTCTTCCAGCAGTGGATTGTGATACCTTCACTCTGCACTGTGGAGGTCGTTGCTGATGTTTTCTTCACAGCTCTCACCATATTTCCGTCATCAACTACTGTTGTTTTGCTTGGCCGA
>NC_060159.1:29141247-29144116 GCF_021292245.1 Micropterus dolomieu | reverse complement strand
TATTGAAGTTAGTTGGTAAAGATTGAGGGAAGCAAAACTGTCTAAACATATATCTGGTTCTACAGCTGTTTCTAAGGTTCCTGAGTTTAGAGATAAGTTGGTGCCAGTTGAGGGCAGGTCTTGGTGAATTTTGTCTCGAATAGTTAGAATTTTATCATTAAAGAAGCTCATGAAGTCGTAACTACTGAGAGCTATGGGAATACTTGGCTCAATAGAGCTGTGACTCTCTGTCAGCCTGGCTACAGTGCTGAAAAGAAACCTGGGGTTGTTCCTATTTTCCTCTATTAATGACGAGTAGTACGCTGCTCTGGCATTACGGAGGGCCTTCCTATAAGTTTTAAGACTATCTTGCCAAATTAAACGAGAATTTTCCACTTTGGTGGAACGCCAATTCCTCTCAAGTTTCCGTGATATTTGCTTTAATTTGCGAGTTTCAGTATTATACCATGGAGCTAACCGTCTTTGTTTTAGTATTTTCTTTTTTAGAGGGGCTACAGAGTCGAGTGTCATTCGCAGCGAGCCTGCAGCACTATCAACAAGATGATCGATTTGGGAGGGACTGAAATTAGCATAGGAGTCCTAAGCACTTTCTTTCTTTCTCCACACTTTGGCCTTTCATCACTGCTAGAGATTAATCTTGGTCTCATCAGTCCATCAGATTGTGTTCCAGGACTTTTGTACTTTGTAAATTTCAGTCTGGCCTTGTGATTCTTCCTGCTGATGAGAGGTTTGCATCTTGTGGTGTGGCCTCTATATTTCTGCTCTCTGAGTTTTCTTCCAGCAGTGGATTGTGATACCTTCACTCTGCACTGTGGAGGTCGTTGCTGATGTTTTCTTCACAGCTCTCACCATATTTCCGTCATCAACTACTGTTGTTTTGCTTGGCCGACCTGTTGGACGTCTGTTGCTCAGTACACCAGTAGTTTCTTTCTTTTTCAGGACGTTCCACATTGTTGTGCCCAATGTTTGTCCGACGGCTCTGCTCCATTTTCCTTCTTTTCTCAGCTTGACAGCGGCTTCCTTTTCTCCCACAGACAGCTCTCTGGTCTTCATGTTGGTTTATCCTCTTTAACAGGAAATGCAGTCTTTATAGGTTTGAACCAAGGATGAAAACTTAGACTAGTCATGCAGAGCTATTTAATGTGTGGACAATCAACCTAAAACGCAACAATAAACATCTGTCAGTCACATGTTCCAGTAGTTTTGGAGGGGACTGTACATTGTACTTTAAAGGCTACCGTACTGAGGATACACCCTCTGTTCTTCTGCTAGTTCTCATGAAAACCTTTACAACATAAACTGCATTAGGTACAGGTAAATTTTTCAAAAATACTCAAACTCTCTCCATTTATTTTTCTTTTGTGAAAAGGTTTTTAGCTAATGGAGCCTGTTAGCATGTCTGCTGACTTTCAGTTGACTGTATTAAATAAAAAGCTTCTGTCTTGCTGCAGGTGAAGCTCAGGTGGCGTTCTCGGCCTCCCTCGTCACCTCTGAACAGTGGACCCATCACGGGCCTTTTAACACCCACACCACCCTGGTGTTCAAGAAGGTGACGACAAACATCGGCAACGCTTACAACCCAATTACAGGTACAACTCACCTGTTCAGGTTCAGGACGTCAGATGTGGGGCGACACTGTTTTTTTAAGGAATAAAAGTTTGTTGTAAAAGTGGAACTTTACTCTGATGGCCAGGTTTAGACCATAGACACTGTGACGTCCCCCGTTGGTTTCTTGACTGCTGTCTATGGTTTGTTCTTTGATTATTATATTTATTATTTGATTTTGTTTCAAAACTGAATTGGATTTTACATTTTAACACCAAAACGGAAAAACAGATAAACAGACATCGTTTTTGGTTTTTCTGTTTTCAAATCCAAAATGGAAAACATAGATTTTGATATTAAAGGTGTCCGATTTGTGTAGCTTAAACCTGCAGCAGATACACCTGGGGGACAGTGGTCCCTGATTAAATGTAATTAAGATGAGCTTGAACATCATCATAGGTGGGTTTTTAAAACTGGAAGTAGAAGTAGAGCTTTGCTCTGGCGGTCTCCAGCTGAGCTCTGCTGCAACTTGTTTTCTGCAGGCGACGAGGACAGAAAGCTTTCAGGCTTTGAGGTTATGTTCAGCGATAAACAATTTTCTGACGCTGAATATTTTCAGCTGTGAACCAAATTTCTTTTCACACGTTTCAACACAGCTGCTGACATTTGGAGCTGTTTCAACCTGTTCTTTGTCTGCAGGTATCTTCACAGCCCCCAGGAAGGGACTCTACTACATCCGGTTCACTGGGGCGGTTGGAGACTCAGGGTCCCTGAATGCAGCACTGCAGAAGAATGGGGTGTCTATGTTTGAAATCTACGACACCAGGGGCACCCACGGCAGCGGCTCCAACGGCATGACGCTGGTCCTGGAACAGAGTGATCAGCTCTGGATCACTCTCTTGTCCGGGCAGAGCATCTTCGATCAGACTCGGCTCAGCACCTTCAGCGGCTTCCTCGTCTTCCCCATGTGAGGGAGACGAAGCTCCTGCAGCTGCCATGGAGACGGTGGAGAAGATCCAGATCAAGGTCCTGAACCCAAACACAGACCTAGATCTTCTAGTTTCTTTACAAAACATCCAGGATCACAGGTAGAACCTGAGAGGAGTCAGTCAGGGAGCAAGACGCAGTTTGAGATTGTTTTAATATCAAAAATGTGAAAAGTAATTTCCACTTCAGTGGGACTTTAAGATGTTTCATGACAAAACATTAAAGATGAATTGATCCCCAGTTTGTTTTGAAAAGCTGAGCAGGAAATAAAGGTTTAAGGTCTGTGGTTACTTCCTGTTTCTCTGACTGAGGTGAGCGTCTCGTTCTGCAGAGGTCA
>NC_060159.1:29125930-29141147 GCF_021292245.1 Micropterus dolomieu | reverse complement strand
CGTCCTCTCCAGCAGCCAGCAGGGGGCGACTTAAACCTGCGTCCTCTCCAGCAGCCAGCAGGGGGCGACTTAAACCTGCGTCCTCTCTAGCAGCCAGCGGGTGGCGACTTAAACCTGCGTCCTCTCCAGCGGCCAGCAGGGGGCGACTTAAACCTGCGTCCTCTCCAGCAGCCAGCAGGGGGCGACTTAAACCTGCGTCCTCTCTAACAGCCAGCAGGGGGCGACTTAAACCTGCGTCCTCTCTAGCAGCCAGCAGGGGGCGACTTAAACCTGCGTCCTCTCTAACAGCCAGCAGGGGGCGACTTAAACCTGCATCCTCTCTAGCAGCCAGCAGGGGGCGACTCCACCGGCCGCAGAAAGAAAATGTTTCTACTTGTCAGCTGATTTATTCCCTCAGTAAACACTTTCCTGATGAGTTTATGGTCTCAGTCGCTAGTTTCAAGTCTTCTTCAACACAGCATGATGTTCATTTAGTAAATTCTGGTCCCATTTAGAGGAACAGAGACCAGGAAGCAGGGGGGGCTTTAGGGCGGGGCTACAAGCTGATTGACAGGGGAAAACCTTTAAATTAACTCGCAACAGAGTTTTTTTTTTTTTTTTACTTTATGTCTCATTAAATCTTTTCAACATTTGATCCCAAAGCAGCTGATTTCTGAGTTTAACTGAAACTAACATTTTTATTGTTATTCTTATAAATTAAGAAATGTGATAAAACTTAAAAGGTTAAAAAGACAGAACTTAAAATTAGTTCAGAGGTTCGATGTGACGAGAAGAATCAACGTAAAGCAAATATTATAAATTGACCTCATTAACATCTTTAATAACATGTTTGCTCAGATGTTTCATAATATTAAATTGAGTTTGGGTAACTTCCAGCCGTCTTCATGGTGTTTTTCTGACTTGTGAAAGAAGCAAACTCTTTTTGTTCTATGATGTTTTAATTTACAAACTTTATGAAGTTTTTTCTCCATCGTGAAGTAAGTCAGGTCATTACTTTTATCAATATGCAACAAAACCAATTTTAACACCAACTGAATCAACAAGAAAAGAGTTTTATTTTTTAAAGGACAAAAAAATAAGCAACCAATCAGAGTCCAGTGTCGTCATCGGATTAATGACCTTGTGCTCACCTGCATGCAGCTCTGACATAATGATCATAATGTTGTTGTTTTTACACTGATCCTCCATCCAGACCGAAACCTTCAGGAGAATCACAGCCATGTTGTGAGTTATCTTGAACAGGAAATGATATTTCAAATTAAAAGTGTTTTGGGAATGAGATATTTATTTGTCACTTTTTATAAAACTGAGATTCACTCTGAAGGAATCGACTTTCCAGGATGAGTTTGAAATATTACAACACGGTAAACATCAGATTAAATGATTAAAAACAACATGAAGCACAAGTTTAGCAGAGTGAAAATGTATCTGTCTAATGAAGCTGCAGGAGAGAAACCAGATCAACCTTCACTTAAACCACTTGGGGGGGTAAAGTGAAACTAAAGATGAGATGACCCAGCAGACGTTTAGACTCGTCAGACACTGATATGACTAATAACTAAAGGTTTATTGGTGCAGTGCAAAAACAAATTCCTCAATGTTTTTAGTTCCACTGCTGAGTCAAGATTTGTTCTGTGAAGAAATCATCACTGCAAAGATTTACTCAGAGATGATGGACAAACTTTGGACAGGGAGGAGAAATAAAATCAGTCTATCAGTGAAATAGAGCCTCTGGATTAAACTACCAACACACTTTAAAACACGGAGGAGGATTTAAACACAGACGTTCCTACATGTGTTCAGGGGACAGAAGAGACAGGACGGACTCACACAAACACACAATAACTGACAGAATGTGAGACACAAACAGTACAGGGGCCCTGAAGGCCCTGAAGGGGTCACAGACTGATGTGTCTGAACTCGCTGAGGTTTCTAATGAGGATCATAATAAAGTCACAAAGTGTCTCTCAGCTTGTCTCATTGACTAAAGATTAATAATTAGCACTACAACAGTGTTTCTACTAACGCTGATAGAAGAAGAGTTTCTGCTGCTTCCTGGTGCCACGTTGGTAACAAGCATCCCTCCAGTCACTGAGCAACAGGAACACCTGTCAATCAAAACAGATTCACAAACCATCAACGATGAGCAGAGACGGGCAACATGACATTTATATTAATACACTAAACCTGGAGCTGCAGACATGTAAAAACATTCAGTTAATAAAACGACACTGATTCATTTAGTTTAGTTTGACAAATAACAACATCTTAACAACAACTTACTTTTTTTCTGAGCTCTCAACCACATCTCACAGTTTGCTCAGTATGGTGAGATGATATGGAAAACTGAGCCTCCATGAGATGTGGTTAAGGGCTCCAATAAAAATGATTTCTTTTCCTTATTTCTGACCTAAGATTTTTAACGTCTTACAACTTTAAAAGTATAAATCAGATCAGTGACACGGTTTTGTTCTGTGGTTCCTCCTGTCAGAGTGAATATCTGGTTCTACACACCTGTGACGTCGACTCCCTGCGCCTCCTCACTCGTCCAGGCCTTTCTTGGAGGATCCGTCCCTGGTCTTTGCCTTCAGCTTGTTCACCTGGGACTCGGCGATGTCGGCCCTCTCCTCGGCCTCCTCCAGCTCGTGCTGTAGCTTGCGGAGTTTGGCCATGTTGGTGTTTGCTGCCTCCTCGGCCTCCTCGGCTGCATGTTTGTAGGACTTCACTTTCAGCTGCAGCTTGTCCACCAGGTCCTGGAGGCGAGCCATGTTCTTGCGGTCTTCCTCGGTCTGGTAGGTGAGCTCCTTGACGCGGCGTTCATACTTGCGAACCCCCTTGATGGACTCTGTTCCCCTCCTCTGCTCCGCCTCCAGCTCGTTCTCCAGCTCTTTGATGCGAGCCTCCAGTTTCTGGAGCTGCTTCTTGCCGCCCTTCATGGCGATCTGCTCTGCCTCGTCCAGGCGGTGCTGCAGGTCTTTGATGGTCTGTTCCATGTTCTTCTTCATGCGCTCCAGATGAGCGCTGGTGTCCTGCTCCTTCTTCAGCTCCTCGGCCATCATGGCAGCATCTGTGATGGCCTTCTTTGCCTTCTCCTCAGCGTTGCGGTTCTCATGAATGGCCTCCTCCACCTCGTTCTGCAGGTGCAGGAGGTCTGCTTCATGCTTCTTCTTCTGGTTGATCAGGCTGGTGTTCTGGGAGTGCAGGAGTTGCATGCGCTCTGTAGCATCAATCAGCTCCTGTTCAGCCAGTTTCCGACTTCTCTCCGTCTGCTCCAGGGCGGCCCTCAATTCCTCCAGCTCGGCCTGGATCAGGTTGTTTCTGCGTTCCAGGAGAGTGATGTTCTCCCTCAGGTCATCATTGCCATGCTGGGCATCGTCCAGCTGCAGCTGACAGTCCTTCAGGAACGCCTGGAGGCTCTTGACCTGTTTCTGGGCATCAGCTGCCTGCCTGTTAGCTTGGCTAAGCTGGACCTCCATCTCGTTGAGGTCACCTTCCATCTTTTTCTTGACTCTCAAGGCCTCATTGCGGCTCCTGGTTTCAGATTCCAGGGAGGACTGAAGCGACTCAAGCATCCGTTGGTAATTCCTCTTTGCCTGCTCCATCTCCTCGTCCTTCTCAGCCACCTTGCGCTCCATGTCAGCCTTCACTTGGTTGAACTCGAGCTGGGCTCGGAGGATCTTGCTCTCTTCGTGCTCCAGAGAACCTTCTGCCTCCTCCAGTGCTGACTGCAGCTCTGCCCTTTCTTGCTCAAGCTGCTTCCGGATCTTCTCCAGTTCATGAGCACTCCGGCCGCCCTCTCCCAGCTGGTCGGTAAGGTCAGAGATCTCCTCTTGGAGGTTCTTGTTCTCTCTCTTCATGGTCTCAAGTTGATCCAGGGCCTCCTCATAGGCGTTCTTCAGTTTGAAGAGCTCAGTGCTCAAACACCGGGCTTCCTTCTGAGAGGCCTCCAGCTCACACTGCGACTCCTCAAACTTTTGCTTCCACTCTGCCATGACTTTGTCAAAGGCTCTTTGCTTTTTGTCTAGGGCTGCAGATGCTGCATTGGATCTCTCAAGGTCCAGCATCAGGTCTTCAATCTCATTTTGGAGGCGGTGCTTGGTCTTCTCAAGGGATGAACACTTTGCATTCACTGCCTCGATGGCCTCCTCTGCCTCCTGCAGTCTTTGCACCAGCTTCTTCTTTGCGTCCTCCAGTTCTTCTGTTCTCTGGATTCCATCGGTCTCATATTTTGTCCTCCATGCTGAGACCTCGGTGTTGGATTTGGACAGAGCTCTCTGCAGCTCAGCCTTGGCCTCCTGCTCCTCTTCAAACTGCTCTCGGAGCAGATCACAGTCGTGGCGAGCAGATTGCACAGCGTGGGCGAGGGCGTTCTTTGCCTTGACCTCTTCTTCCAGCTGCCTGCGTAGATCTTCTACCTGCTGGTTGTACGAGTTCTTCCCTCTGGTCAGCTGTGAGATCAGACACTCTTTCTCCTCCAGCTGCCGTCCAAACTCCCCATTCTCAGTGAGCAGCTTGGCCCTCTGGGTAGTTAAGTCATTGATGGTGCGTTGAGCTTCCTCATATTTGCTCTTGTACTCGTTCATGTTGTCTTCCATTGTACGGCACATCTTCTCATTGTGGGACTTGGCCTTCACAACACTCTCCATGTTAGAACACAAGTCGTCCAGCTCCAGCTTCAGCTCACTCTTTTCCTTCTCCAGCTTCTGCTTCACACGCTGCAGGTTGTCAATCTGTTCGCCCAGTTCAGCAACGCTGTCAGCATGTTTCTTCCTCAGGGAGGCAGCGGTGGCCTCATGTTGGAGGGTAGATTCCTCCAGCTCCCTTCGCAGCTTCTGAAATTCAGAATCTCTCTTCTTGTTCATCTCTACCTGTGCTACTGTTGCTCCACCTGCCTCCTCCAGACGTTCGCTGATGTCCTCCAGCTCACGGGAAAGATCAGATCGCTGCTTTTCAACTTTGGCCCGGGCTGCACGCTCAGCATCCAGCTCCTCTTCCAGCTCCTCAATTCTTGCCTGGTTTTCCTTCAGCTTCTTTTGGAGCTGAACTGAAGCAACCTGCTCATCATCAAGTCTTGAATTTATTTGGACAACCTCAAAGTCTTTTTTCTTTAGTTTTTCCTCCAGCTGCTGCTTGTCATTTTCCAAGTCCATCATACTCTCCTGCGTCAGTTTCAGGTCTCCTTCGAGCTTCCTCTTTGAGCGCTCGAGGTCCATCCTGACTTTCTTCTCTTGCTCCAATGAGCCCTCAAGATCGTCGACCTGTTGCTCCAGCTTAGCTTTGGCTTTGGTCAAGCTGTTGACTTTGTCTTCTTCACTCTGAAGGTCATCCAGTGTCTGCTGGTGAGCCTCCTGCAGTGCCTTCTTCTCTTTGGTTAGCTTCATGATGTTTTCATCCTGGGAAGCCATCTCCTCCGTCAGGTTTTTCACCTTATTCTCTGTGGCATGTTTCTCTTTCTCGACCTTGGCCAAAGTCAGCTCCAGATCATCTATGTCTTTCTTCAACTCGGAGCATTCATCTTCAAGCTTCCGTTTCTTAGCTGTGAGATCTGCATTTAGCTCCTCTTCATCTTCAAGTCTTTCTGTCATCTCTTTCAGCTTGGCCTCCAGTTGAATCTTGCTCTTTATAAGCTGTTCGCAGCGCTCTTCAGCATCTGTCAGTGTGTCCTGTTCAGACTGAATTTGCAGCGTCAGATCGTTCTTCTCTTGGAGAAGAGTCACTATTTTCTCCTCTAGTTCTTTCCGTCTTGCTTCTGATTTCTCCAGAGCTTCTTTCAGCTTATTGAACTCATCCTTCATGTTAGCCATCTCCTTCTCAGACTCTGCGCTCTTCAGAAGGGGTTTGATCTTGAAGAAGAGCTTCATCCAGGGCCAGTTCTTTACACCCAGAAAAGAGCGAAGGTTCCACTGGATGACCATCAGGGCATCTCTGCGTTCCACTAGCTTAGCAAACTCTGCCCTCATGAGGATTGCCCGGGCATTAGCCTGGATCCTGGTGATGATTCGAGAGAGTTGTTCATCTCGCATCTCCTCCAGTATGCCCAGCAGACCAGCTTTAAAGAAGACTTTGGTGTGGCCAAACTTGTACTGCGTGTGGTCGATGTCCAGTGATCCCAGCAACTTCTCAGCGCTCTTCTTGCAGTCGAGGAACTGCCCTTCAGGGATGGCAGAGGCATTCAGAATCCTGTACCGTTGTTTGAAGTCGCCATAGAGCACCCTGTTTGGGAAGCCCTTCCTGCATATTCTGATGCCTTCCAGGACACCGTTACAGCGCAGCTGGTGCATCACAAGGCAGTTGTCCATGACCCCTGGAGTTTTCCTCTCATTAGGAATCAGACAGCGGACAAAGTGGGGGTGTGTTGTCTTCAGGTTGGTCATCAGCTTGTTCAGGTTTTCCCTGTGAAGTGCAGACACAGTCTGAAATGAAGAACCTTTCTTCTTGGCTCCTTTACCGGCTCCTTTGTCACCGCCGTCAGCTGAATAACTTGAAAACAGCAGGCTGAGAAGCTTAAGAGATGATTTCTGATAAAGGCCGACCACAGTTTCATTCAGCGGGTCTTTGTTTTTGACCAGCCAGTTGCCGATGTTGTAGTCCACCGTGCCAGCATAATGAACCAGGGCGAAATGAGCCTCTGCTTTCCCCTTTGCAGCCCTCGGCTTCTCAAACATCTTGTTCTTGCCCAAATGATTATCATAGAGCTTGGACTTGAAAGTCTGATCACTGGCTTTGGGAAACATGCATTCCTCCTCCAGAATTGACAGGATCCCCAGCGGCTTCTCAATGAGGTCAATACAAGCTTGTAAGTCCATCCCAAAGTCAATGAACTCCCACTCTATACCTTCTTTTTTATACTCTTCTTGCTCCAGAACGAACATGTGATGGTTGAAAAACTGTTGCAGTTTCTCGTTGGTGTAGTTGATGCACAGCTGCTCAAACGTGTTGAAATCAAAGATCTCAAATCCAGCAATGTCCAGCACTCCTATAAAGTACTGACGATGCTGTTTTGTGTCCAGGGATTGGTTGATTCTCACCACCATCCAGTTGAACATCTTTTCATACACTGACTTTGCCAGAGCACCGAGGGAGTAGTTGACTTGGTCCACACTTTGTCCTTTGGTAACGTATTCGTTTCCTACCTTGACTCTGGGATGGCACAGCCCTTTGATGAGGTCAGCAGAGTTCAGCCCCATTAGGTAAGCCGATTTATCAGCAGCCTCCGTCCCGTCCGGCTCCGCCTGCTCCTCACGCTGCTTCTGTTTGAACTTCATGTTGCCGTAGTGCATAATGGCGCCCGTCAGTTTATAGACGCCCATCTTCTCTTCTGCAGTGAAGCCGAGTACATCGAAGGCGCTGTCGGTGGCCATCAGCTCCTCTGAGTCGTTGATGGAGGCGACTGTTACCTCTCCTTGGGAGATGTAGGAGTAGTCGTATGGGTTGTTGGTGATGAGCAGCATGTCCAGCAGCTCTGGCTTCTGATTGGACAGGATCTGGTAGAATATGTGGTAGTTCCTCTCAGCCTTGAGCTGAAAGGTGACTCGTGACTTCTCCAGCAGGTACGTCTCGATGTCAGCAGACGCCAGCTTGCCGCTCGTACCAAAGTGAATTCTTATGAATTTTCCAAAACGAGACGAGTTGTCATTTCTCAGCGTTTTGGCGTTGCCGAAGGCCTCCAGCGCAGGGTTTGCCTGGATGATTTGATCCTCCAGTGTCCCTTTGCTGGTGTCTCTTTTTCCACCGCCGACTGCAGCGATGCTGGCAAAGTACTGGATGACCCTTTTGGTGTTCACAGTCTTCCCAGCTCCAGATTCTCCGGTGATGAGGACAGACTGGTTCTCCCTGTCTGTCAGCATGTACTGGTAGGCGTTGTCAGAGATGGAGAAGATGTGAGGGGGGGCCTCGGTTCTCTTCTTCCCTCTGTAGGCTGCCACCACGTCGGCATCGTAGACAGGAAGCCACTTGTAGGGGTTGACAGTGACACAGAAGAGCCCAGAGTAGGTGTAGATCATCCAGGCTGCGTAACGCTCTTTGAGGTTAAACAGCACAGCGGGCTCGTGGAGGAAAGTGAACATCGCCATGTCTTCGATTTTGTCAAACTTTGGTGGGTTCTGGGGATGGACGTCCACCTCCTTCACGGTTACCGTGGTCCCGTCCTCCTTCTTGACAGTCACCATCCCTCCATCTTTGCTTTGGATTTGACCCTTCATATATTCCACCTTGTCGTCGACTACGAAGCATTCGGTCTTGATGTCGAAAGGTCTGGTCTGGGCTTCCAGGCGCTCCCTGTCTGACTTCCTCAGGTAAGGAGCAGCCTTCCCGAACTCGGCCATCAGAGCGTCACCCATGGTTGTGGGTGGATGTTCACGGCAGTCAGAAGAGAGCTCAGTCTGAAAAGAAGCCTTTCTGTCTCTGAAGCAGACTGCAGGGTCTTCGCCACAGGAGGAGGTTTATAAAGGATCCCCGTGGACCAAATTAGGAGATAACTGCTGAAGAGAGAAAAAAAGAGTTGAAACTAAATCTGCCTCAGGGACAGAAAACACCCTGAGGGCAGATTCAGGACCTTTGGCTGTTAAAGTCCATTTTAGGAAAAGGAGTGATTCACTGCTTATCTGCCGGCTGATAGGGCCCCCGACACCTCTCCATTTAGACTCAGCTTCTACTGTCCCTCACAGGACTGGTGCTTATACTGCAGCTCATCATCCACCACTTCTTTCACAGCGCAATCATTCACCTGCAGACATATTTAAAAAGCAAAACCTAATTTAAAAAAAGGTTTATCAGGTGACTTTTTTTATATATTTAAACAATTATTCATATTTTAGTCTGTTTGGCTGTAAAAGTGCTGATCCAGAGGAGATTATCAATCATTAAATTGTTCCAAATTTGCATTTAATGGTCGGAGTCTGCAAGTATAATAACTCATTTAATAATATTTAAGTGCACATGACTGGCAGCAGAAGTACTAATTTTACTAATGAATCCCAAAACTCGAAAAACTTGAAACAGTTAGTGAGCCCAAAACATATTTTTATTTAAATAAGAAAAAGACAGAAAAGTAAATTATTCAACCTGTTTCTAAAATAAATAGAACAAGAAGTAAGGGAAACAGTTAGAAACAAGTGGTTTATTATAAGTTTCAGAAGGTTAGACACCTGAACACGTCCATATTTTTATCTCTCATTTCTTTGTGTTTCATCACCTTAAACCGTTTTATTTAAATCTATATTTTGTCTTTTGTCCTTTTGTGTCTTGAGTTTGACATCTGTATCAGGATACTGTTCTGCAACAAAATATTAGGCTAATGTGATTTTTTTAAATTATATTTCTGCATATTTAAACCTGTAAAAGTATCTGTTAGTGGCTCCAACATCACAAACTCATATTGTTTGTTCAAACTGTTTGGTGGATCCTCCAGCAGCTGGTCTTTAATAAACCTCAGACTGATCGTTTTAATATCACACTCTCAGCCATTTCTCCAGCAGCGGAGATCTCAGGCTGAATCCTTTTGTCATTTCCAAACACAGAGTCTTTGGTTTGACCGAGACTCAGATATGAAGAGTGTGGTCAGACTGACTGAAGTGGTTTGTCTCTTTATCTCGGACGCTCCGGACTCATCAGCTCTCAGCCTCCAAATAGAAACCAGAGATACTTCAGAGTTTTTATCTCAGTCACAGACCGACCTGTGGGGGCTCTCATCAAACCACGGGACTCCTCGTGATTCAGACTGAGTGTAAAGGTGAATATAATGTAACATCTGCTCAGATTCATGCTGCTGACTTCCTGTCTGGTCAGACACTTCCTGCTTTAAATCATTCAGACTGTAGTTCAGCTGATTTTGTTCAGTAAAAAAGGGGTTTGTTGAAAAACAGGTTCATATTTCTCAAAGCTAAGAAAGTGTTACGTTTCATTGAAACTCAGAAGCAGAAAAACAAATGAAACAACTGGGAAATAATAATAATAATATTAATAATGATAATAATAATGATGATAGTAATAATAATGATGATGATGATGATGATAATGATGGTTATCGAGGTCGGACGAAGACAATGTGTTTCAGAGAATTCCCTTTGAAAAGTGGATAAATCTGATTACAACTGTTTTCACAGATAATATTTAATATTTTTTGTTTAGTTTCAGAAAACAACAATGCCCAGTTATAGTTCACATCGTATTGATTACTTTTATTTATTTATTGTTGCTTAATATTATCACTAAACACAAAGTCTGCCATTATAAACTGTCCGTTTGTGTATCTGTTTGTACTGGTTTAATTTTCTTATTTTTTTGATGTATTCAATGAAAACACTGTTCCTGTAATATGAAAAACATTTTAGTCTCTTATTTATTTCACAAGATAAATGTATTTAATTTTAGTCTCTTTGTACAGAGAGGCTCTAATAAATGCACCATAATAATGTAAATGTTACACGTCCATAAAAACAAAATCTTTCGTCCCTTTAAAGTGACGTCTATTCTGCTGACAGAGTTTTGCTGAACTGACCGAAGTCCCGTTAAAAATGTGTTTATTGTAAATGAAGTGAACGATTAGAAACCAGCAGCTTCTGAGCGTCAGCAGGTTTGAATGTGAAGAAGATGAGGATGATGAAGAGTGTGTGGCTCAGCTGCTCGCAGATTTAAATAGCAGCTGATTATCTTCACGTTATCAGAGTCTCTGCAGGCGACGCCTAAGACAGCCGCTCTCACACCTTCACTGAGCTTCATGAAGAAAACAAGCTTTTCTCTTTCTGCTTTAACAGTTTTTTGAAATGACGCCTCACACAGCTTCTCGCCCAGTTCCCCAAACGTCCCGTCTTCAGGTCAAAATCTGTCTGGCTGAAACACCAAACACTGCAACACAGTCTTTCAGAACAATACTACAAACCTGGTTATCAGTAATGTTACTGTGGTTCTGCCCTCACAAAGCTTTCACATGATGAAGCAGAAGGAACAACACACCGAACAACTGGGACAGGCCGGAGACTCTTGTTCCTCCTCCTCCACCTCTTCCTTCACATTTCTCTGGATCCGTTGTTCCTAAACTGAATGAACCGACTGCGGCCCTGTTGTCCATCTAAAGTAAAGTACTTAAGTACAACTTTGAGGTACTTGTTCTTTATGTGAACATTTCCATTTTATGCTACTTTATAATTTTACTTCTCTAAATGAATCTGATAACTTTGCAGATTCAGATTATTGGTACAAAAACTAATAAATGAAGACATGAATCCATCAACAATTAAAATCCAGTAAAATCATATTTAATCATATAAATAATACAATATAAATATAATGAGTACTTCTACTGTGGCTATGTTTTCATACCTTTGGTGTTAGTAGCTGTGTGTTTGTTTAAAGGGCTTCTGACTGAACAGGATGGACTCCTGCTGAGCTGTTTGTTTTATACTGCTGTGTGTCTCAGGTGGGTGGAGTTTGTTCCATTTAGACAAACATGGACTCTGCTGAACACCTGGATCATTTAAAGTCTTCATGTTTTCACTGCCTCTGACATTCAGACACAAAAACCTGAGAAAAGTTTAAAAAGAAAGAAAGTTTAACTTTTGTGCAGCTTCACTTAAAAGCTAATTATTAGAGAAATAATCTGAAAATTAATAATCAGAATTAAATCCATGTTGTATAAAGTCAGATATAAAGAGGAGACAGTGAACACGTGTCACGTTTTATTAACATCTGCGTTTAATAAAATATCTGAAATAAAAACATTTAATCAACATGTGCAAAGTCCATTCTGTGTGAAACCGTGCAGGTTTTCAAAATAAAGTTAGAACACAGGAGCATCCTGGGAAAATAATTTGTGTGAAGTTTGTGCCTGAAATAAAGAAGTCAGTCTGTAGATACGTGGTTCTTTTTGGGTTCTTTCATGTTTAGAGTCTTGGAGACGTGTCGGCCCCTCGCAGGGCTCAGTGGTGGGAAAACGCTGCAGAGGGGCCCTCTTGAACGCCCCTTTGTGAATAAGATAATGTTTCCTCTGCGGTGCCAACCTGTGAGGAAATGTAGTAAAGCCACATGTTCTCATCTCATGTGGACACCTTGTCACCCCTCGGCGTTGCTTTTTAAATCCCTGGGTTAGCGTTGTTTTTGGCCCTGGAGGGCTCCGCGGTCAAGTTAGAGAGAATAAATATGTAACGTCCTGTTAGACTTTAGAAGCGTTTGGTTTACGTTACTCACACAGAACATAAATTACTTAAGTTAACTTACTCACGCACGTTACGTAAAAACAATAAGAGTAAACTTTGTTTCTCTGAAACGTTCCTTTTCATTAAGAACCGTTAAAATATTAACATCACCGCTGTTAAACTGCAGCACCGGAGGTCAAAGGTCAACCCGGGCGTAGCAGGAAGGGTTAACAGGGTCTGTTCGCTGACAGGAAATGTGAGACGAAACTGTCAAAATAAGATCCAGCTGGTTTAAAACATCCATCTTCAGAGTGAACTTTCTCTGATCACTTCCTCCCCTCAGGTGAGACGTTTACAGGTGAGCTGACTCACGGTGAACAAACCGTCCAGCAGACCAGGTCCAGACCGGGTCCAGGTCTCCTGAGGTCACCCACCCACTCACCTCTCAGGTGAGTCTCACATGTCTCTCAGGTGTTTCCAGGTGATTTTCAAGTGTTTTCCAGGTGAGTCTCACACGTATCTCAGGTGTTTCCAGGTGATTTTCAAGTGTTTTCCAGGTGAGTCTCACACGTATCTCAGGTGTTTCCAGGTGAGTCTCACACATGTCCTCAGGTGAGTCTCACACATGTCTCAGGTGTCCTCAGGTGAGTCTCACACATGTCTCAGGTGAGTCTCACACATGTCCTCAGGTGAGTCTCACACATGTCCTCAGGTGAGTCTCACACATGTCTCACGCGTGTCCTCAGGTGAGTCTCAGGTGTTCAGCAGACCGACATGCGTTTGCGGTGCTGCTCCACCAGAGGCACCAGGCAGCGCGGTGAGCTGGCCTGCAGCAGGAACGGGTGCTCCAGCAAGTCGGAGGCGCTGGAGCGCTGCAGCGTGTCACGGGTCAGCATGCAGCCCAGGAAGTCCTTCAGCACCGGAGACACCTGAACACAGAGAGTCATCATCAGGTACACACCTGGTTAGCCAGTTAGCCTTCCTGTGATGATCAAATCACAGGGTGTGTGTGTTTATGCTGTTTGTGAGGTCTGGTCCTGACAGTGTTCACTCTGGACCGGAGTCCTCACTCTGTAATAAAGACAGGGAGGCATCTGTGTGTCTGACCTTTTGGATGTTCTTCACGCTCGGCGCCGCTTCGTCTCTCAGCTTCTTCATGGCCGTGATGGGCGTTTCGCTGAAATACGGTGGCTCTCCGTCCACCATCTCCACCACCATGATGCCCAGAGACCAGATATCCACCTGGAAGAAACAGGACGCTGTCAAAGCTCACCTGAACGCACCAGGTGAGGTTCTTTAACACCTGGATTAACTAACACATGTCAACAGGTGTTACGGGGGCGAATGTGTCCTGATGCTGCTCATTTACAGGTTTTAATAATCGGAGGTGACGTTAAATTAAAGATTCACATGAAGCATCTGCCACTGTGGCTCGATACGATTCTCCCTACTGCGCCACATCACAAAAGAAAAAGTTTGATTTTATTTGTATTAATCATAAAGTAACTACATTATAAATAACTTCACACATTTGTTTCTCTAGTGCTGCAGCTCTGTAAGCAATTTATTTCTTTTTGACTTCTAAAAACTGTATCGGACATTTTCATTCTCATTTAGCTGACGGAAGTGTCTTGCTCAGGGACACGTTGGGAGAAGTGTCGCAGTGGGAATCAAACCCTGGCCCAGTTGTTCAGAAGTCGGATTTCAGGTATCGGATTGGATCAAGCCTTGAAATTAGATCAGGTGATCTGATCCAGTCCTGGTTCAGGTGATCCACAAACCTTCAGTTTGTGTTGTTTTATTGTGAGTTTCCTGTCTCTTCAAAGTAAAGTGACCCCACGCTGGCTATCCTGTCTTATCCACTGCGCCATCATCAGGTCAAGGTTAAATTTATAATCAAACCGGGCCGGACCTTTAACCAGTCCTTCTGCTACACAGCTGAACAGGAAGTTCACAGCGCGTCTCTGCGTCAGGTGACTTAGTTTAGTAATTGATGGCGGCACAGCATGTGTTCCAAAGTGTCGGCCTCAGGAGGCAGGAGGTGAGAGCAACACCATCCAAATGTGCTGAAACCAGTTTGAACCCAAATGTCTCATTTCTAAATAATAAAAAGGCACCGGGACTCTACTAACAATGTGCAGAACGAAATCTGATTACTGAAACGTCTCGAGTTCATCTCTAATTCCCAGGAAGACTTTCAGCATGCACCACAGAGCGCCACAGGAAGTCATCAAACTCTTTAACTCCTCTCTCAGAGAGTCAGAGAGCTGCAATACTACCTGCCTCAGTACTCTGTCCCAATACTTAAGACTGTATCTGTTCCACATCAACTCTACCAGTACCTACAGTATCTCACAGAGTGAGTCCACCCCTCACATCTCTGTAAATATCTGATTCTATCTTTTCATGTGACAACACTGAAGAAATGACTCTTTGCTCCAGTGTAAAGTAGTGAGCGTACAGCTTGTATAACAGTGTAAAGTAGTGAGCGTACAGCTGGTATAACAGTGTAAAGTAGTGAGCGTGCAGCTTGTATAACAGTGTAAAGTAGTGAGCGTACAGCTTGTATAACAGTGTAAAGTAGTGAGCATACAGCTGGTATAACAGTGTAAAGTAGTGAGCGTACAGCTTGTGTAACAGTGTAAAGTAGTGAGCGTACAGCTTGTATAACAGTGTAAAGTAGTGAGCGTGCAGCTTGTATAACAGTGTAAAGTAGTGAGCGTGCAGCTTGTAGAACAGTGTAAAGTAGTGAGCGTACAGCTTGTATAACAGTGTAAAGTAGTGAGCGTACAGCTGGTATAACAGTGTAAAGTAGTGAGCGTGCAGCTTGTATAACAGTGTAAAGTAGTGAGCGTGCAGCTTGTATAACAGTGTAAAGTAGTGAGCGTGCAGCTTGTGTAACAGTGTAAAGTAGTGAGCGTACAGCTTGTATAACAGTGTAAAGTAGAGAGCGTACAGCTTGTGTAACAGTGTAAAGTAGTGAGCGTGCAGCTTGTGTAACAGTGTAAAGTAGTGAGCGTGCAGCTTGTATAACAGTGTAAAGTAGTGAGCGTGCAGCTTGTGTAACAGTGTAAAGTAGTGAGCGT
>NC_060159.1:29110911-29125830 GCF_021292245.1 Micropterus dolomieu | reverse complement strand
CAGCTTGTATAACAGTGTAAAGTAGTGAGCGTGCAGCTTGTGTAACAGTGTAAAGTAGTGAGCGTGCAGCTTGTATAACAGTGTAAAGTAGTGAGCGTGCAGCTTGTGTAACAGTGTAAAGTAGTGAGCGTGCAGCTTGTGTAACAGAGTAAAGTAGTGAGCGTACAGCTTGTATAACAGAGTAAAGTAGTGAGCGTGCAGCTTGTATAACAGTGTAAAGTAGTGAGCGTGCAGCTTGTGTAACAGTGTAAAGTAGTGAGCGTGCAGCTTGTATAACAGTGTAAAGTAGTGAGCGTGCAGCTTGTGTAACAGTGTAAAGTAGTGAGCGTACAGCTTGTATAACAGAGTAAAGTAGTGAGCGTGCAGCTTGTATAGTATTTCTGATTGTGGCGTTACCTCTGTCCCGTACGGGGTTTTGCTGATGACCTCAGGAGCCATCCAGTACGGAGTCCCGACCAGAGACTTCCTCTTCGGGACGTCTTTACTGATCTGAGCGCAGAAACCAAAGTCTGACAGTTTGATCTGCAGCCGGAGGAGATACACAAATACAGTGAATACAAGTACAACACAAATACAAACACTCGCATGAACCTGAAAATACTCGAGTAGTAAACGTTACCCTCCCGTCCAGCGTCAGCAGGATGGAGTCGCTCTTGATGTCCCGGTGAACGACCCCCTGAGCATGCAGGTAGCTCAGCGCCTGCAGGACGCCTTCGCACACTGTCGCCGTCTGCTCCTCGCTCAGCCTGAAGCACACACACACCGTGAATCTACAGAACGCTGGCGTCAGACAGGCGCCTGTGACTTCCTGCTCACCTGGTCTCGCTGACGATGTGGGTGAGAGCGCCGCCCTGCAGGTACTCCATGATGACCCAGAGTTCCTCCTCCACCAGAGCGCTGCGGTACATCTCCACCACGTTCTGGTGCCGGTAGTCCCTCATGATGACCACCTGAGGAAGACACAGGGACAGGTGAGGCTGATGATGTCACACTGACTGACTCAGGTGTCTCAGGATATTTGATCTGAACCTCGTTGAAGAGCAGCTCTCGCCGCTGTTGCTTCCTCAGGTCCATCATCTTCACGGCCACCTGGCGCCCGCTGTGCCTCTCGCGGGCAATGCACACCACACCGGTGGACCCCTCCCCGATCTTCACAAAGTTCTCCAGAACCGTCCTCGGGTCCCCCGGGTCCACTACCATCTTCAGCGCTGCCTTGAACTGCTCGTGAGTCACCTGCCCGCCTCCGCCGGGCGCTGTCAGCTGGGTGAGGGAGGAGGGGCCCGGGCCGGGAGGGGGTTGTCCCGAGGAGCCTGTGGGGGAGGGGCGGGACTGGTCCAGGACGGGCTGTGCTTTGGGAGGAAGTCCGATGTTGATGCTGGAGGAGGGGCGGCGCTGAGGTAACCCTCTACCTGTGATGATGGGACTGCTGGTGCTGTTGGGGGGGGGCAGCAGGAAGGGGAGGGTCGACTGGGGGAGACAGAAACCAATCAGAGAGAGACACGTGGCTAGGCTAGCAGTTTCCCCCTGTTTCTTAATGCTAAGCTAGGCTAACCGGCAGTCTTACCTTGAGGTCAAAGGAGGAGTGAGGCCTTCTGGGAGTTTCTCTGGAGGAGGACAGCAGGTCGGGCAGGAGACTGGCAGCTGGATCTGGTCTCAGGTGAGGTCTGCTGGTCTCCGCTGTCAGCAGCTTGTAGTGACAGGCTGCCAGCCTCTGTCTAAGCCCCGCCCCCTCACTGCAGGCATACCGTCCACCTGTCGAAACCGTCCTCTCAGGTGCGGGGGGCGTGGCCTCAGACGGCGTCCCCACCTCACAGTTGGACTTGGCTCTCTGCAGCGCCCCGTTCAGTTTGGGGCTGCTGCTCTCGCTGCGAACCTGCCGGATCCTGTCCTGCCAGTAGGTGGAGCTCCCGCCCGTCTTCCCGCCCTCGCCGTGGCTACCCAGCGCCTCGTACTGGTACGCCTCGTCCTCCGGCAGTTCTCCCAGCCGACCCAGAGACTTGGCCCGTTTGCGAGCCGACGGGCTGGTGCGGCGCAGAGAGTTGGAGCTGGTGACGGACAGACGGCTCATCTCAGAGATCACCTGGGAGATGTAGTCGCCGTGACCGATGAAACTGCCCCGCACGATCGTCTGCAGGGATGAGAACCGCAGGTTAAACATGCTCGCCTGGACAGGAAGTTAGTCAGTTTGCTAAACTGAATGTTTATACTCTGCGTGCGCGGTAATTAGGAAAGGCAGCATTTTGACCAAATCATCATTTTTATGCAAATTTCCCAACTCCAGGCTTATTTGCTGTATTTAATCAGATCAGCTGACGTGTATTTGTGGAACGAGGGAAGGTGTGGCCTCAGAAGTCAACACTCTGTATCAAAGTGTGCATAAATATTAATTATTACACAGCTTTGTTGTCTTTGAGTTGGAAAAGATGCATAAAAATGATGATATGGTCAAAATGCTGCCTCGCCTAATAACCGTGCACCCAGAGTTTTACGTGTTTATAAACTAAACTTTAAAACTAAAGTTTAAATGGTGGATTGTGACGCGTGTTGATGTTACAGAAACAGATTCTTTATAATCAATATAATAATAAAATATGTTCCATGATATGTCAACAAACCCCAACAAAAACATGTGAATTGATCTTCATTGTAAATCACGCCGGTCACATGACAGGACTGCGTCCCCCTGAGGGCACCTGCATGGAAACATCAGGTCATCAAACATCTGTTGGCTGAAGCCGAGCTGCCACTCAAAGACCCTGAATGAGTCGTCCGTGCATGTATAACGTCTGGACCAGAGCACTGAATCAGGTCTCCGTCAGTCCGGAGCAGCTGGAGCTAAACAGCGTGAGCACATCACCCAGTTTCAGCTGCTCTGGCTTCCTGTCTGCTACAGCATGATTTGAAGAGTTTATTGCTTGTTTTTAAGAGTTTAACTGGGTCGGCACCTTCTCATTTATCAGAACTTTTACATGTCCGCACTCCTGTGCAAGGGCGCTACTTTGTGTTGACAAGCGGTGGAGACATAGAGGATCAGATGTGTGATTAGTGTGAAGAGACACGTAGCTCGCGAGATATCAATGGTACCTGATATCAGGTTCATGAGAACGAGACGAAAAGATCCTTAAACAGTGTTTTAAAGATTTCCTCAACGTCAAACATAAATGAGCGGGGGGGGGCACAGGAAAATTAGATCATTAAAAACTTCATTTCCTGCATTAAAGTTTCTGCACCCATTTATGGTGGAAATGTTTTTATTTATGGAAAAGGAAACACAGAATTCAGGCAGCAGGTGACATTTCAAAATAAACAAATCTAACAGAATGTGAGTGAGAGCAGCTCTCAGATCTGTTTCTCCTGCAGATCAACTTTTCTCTGTAACATCGTCCCTGCTGAGGCAGGATTTAGTCTCTCCTCATCTTTGTCATATTCACAGGGAGCGAACAGAAAACTTGGCCAAAAACAAACTGTGAAAACAAGTGGCTGAAGTTGTTGATCGGTGCTGCTGGTTTTTGGGTCATTTTATAATCAGCAGCTTGTTTGTTTTGGCTGAAGTTCCTTTTTTTGGATGATGCACATTTGTTGAGGATCAGATCTAACGATGTGCAGCAGCTCTGGACTGACTGAACATTTTTTACATCCAGAGAAGTTCTATAAAAACCTTCGACCTGAGACTTTATATTCTGCCTTCTCTCCGGACCTGGCAGAGACCTGTGCTGAAACCCTGGAGCTGTTAAAGTCCAGGAGTTTCTAAGTGAATGAAAATGAATTAATTTCTCGCTGAGGTGAAAAGGAGCCACGGTCACATTTAAAGAGGAGGAGGGAAGGCTGAATCAGGACTCAGCAGGGAGGATACCTGCCACATCGCAGGAAGTCTCGTTTATTCTTTTATAACTTATCTTGTTTTTCCAGGAAAACCATCTCTGAGGGGGGACAACTAAAGTCCTGAGGACCGAGGAGTGACGACCTCTGACCCCTGCGGAGGTCATAAAATGCCCCGACCTCAGAGATCTCCCGACGAGCTGAACTGAAAAGTTCAGCAGCCTTGCTCCTGATCCTGATCCTGACCCTGCTCCTGACCCTGGTCCTGCTCCTGACCCTGCTCCTGATCCTGCTCCTGACTCTGATCCTGATCCTGACCCGTGAGAAGATAAAATTTGTCTGACCGGCTGACTGCTGCTTCTTCAGACGACCTCTAGCGTTTTGATGATTGACAGAAACCCCCCCTCCTCCCCTCACCTTCCTGAGTTCGACCTCAGTGACCCTGGAGGGGTCCACCAGGGGGCGTGGCCTCTTCAGCGTGTCGATGACGCTCTGCCACTGCGGCGGCAGACCCACGTAGCGTCCTGAAGCGGCGTCGAATGACGTGTGGACACGGTGTTGGAAGTCCTGCGGCGGCGAGATCTGAGGCCTGCGCTTCTTCTTCCTTCGCTGGAACATCGTCACGGTGACGCAGTGACCCTGAGTGAGACAGTAGGAGACGGCGCTCTGAGACACGGCGGCAGGTCGAAGCACGAGGACACACTGAGAACACTGACAGCTTCGCTCCCTGCTCTCAGGTGGTTCACCTGAGTCACATGACCTCCTCCTGTCACACACAAACAGCCCAGGTGAGAGTTCACCTGCATAGTTAACTGTTTAACTGCCAGCAGCCATCACAGGCAGGTAGCTTCCAGTTAGTTAGCTTCTGTTAGCTACTGTGCTAACCTGGTAGCATTAGTTAACTCCTGAACAGCTTCCAGTTAGCTTCTGTTAGCTACTGTGCTAACCTGGTAGCATTAGTTAACTCCTGAACAGCTTCCAGTTAGCTTCTGTTAGCTACTGTGCTAACCTGGTAACATTAGTTAACTCCTGAACAGCTTCCAGTTAGCTTCTGTTAGCTACTGTGCTAACCTGGTAGCATTAGTTAACTCCTGAACAGCTTGTGTTAGCTCCTACTGTAGCATGCTGGGCAGTTAGCGTACAGGTGTGTTTTTCTTTAATCAGGTCTGAAACAATAATAAATAAAGTTAAAAACATCTGAGCTTTAAATGAGTGAATGTTTTATTTTGAAGGTGACGATGTCTCTGTGTGAATCGCTGTCTTGGATTGGTTCAGATCAGATCACCTGCAAAGGGACGATGAAGCAGACTCCCTCCTCTCCTCTCCTCTCCTCTCCTGTCTCCTTCTCTCCTTCTCTCCTCCTTTGTTAGCATGAAAGAATAAAGTTTATCTAGTCAAAACAACAGATTAAAAGAAAACAATCAAACAAACAATAATAACGTTTCTATTCTCCGGTCTGATGGTTTTCTATCTGTGTTCCTCAGGTTCTGTTCACTGAGTCTGTGCTGGGTCTCAGGTTCTCAGTAGTCCTTAGTTGGGTTGGAGGGGTTGTGCGATGTCCTGAGGATCTGTGAGGCTCAGGGGCCACAGCCTCAGCAGAAGCTGATTTAGGGGACTGAGTTTATCTCTCTGCAGGTCTAAACCCTGACCTGAGACCCTTCTGGGTCTCTTGATTTAGATTATTGTAGATTTTGGTAGCTCTTTTTTGGATTCTGATTCTGAGTCGGTTCTGGCCAAGTTCTGCTCTGCAGGCGTTGTTTAAGATTTTCTTTATACATATGTGCTCTCACTCTCTCTCTCTCTCTCTCTCTCACCTCTCTCCTCCTCCTCACAGCTAAAGGGAGTCAGGTGACACCAGCAGTTCTCCAGGTGAGTGGGCAGACAGGATGTTTACACAGGCCTGAGCAGGACCTGGACCAGGTGATCTAACTCGCCTTCCAGCTGCTTAGGAGCTGCTTGTATCTCAGCCAATCAGAGGCCAGCAGCATTGAACACTCAGATCACAGTCTGACTCCCACTCCCACTCCGACTCCCTCCCAGACTGACTCCCACTCTGACTCCCACTCCGACTCCCTCCCAGACGGACTCCCACACGGACTCCCAGACTGACTCCCAGACCGACTCCCACTCTGACTCCCAGACCGACTCCCAGACCGACTCCCAGACTGACTCCCACTCTGACTCCCAGACTGACTCCCAGACTGACTCCCAGAACGACTCCCAGAACGACTCCCAGAACGACTCCCACTCTGACTCCCAGACTGACTCCCAGACTGACTCCCACTCTGACTCCCAGACTGACTCCCAGACTGACTCCCAGAACGACTCCCAGAACGACTCCCAGAACGACTCCCACTCTGACTCCCAGACTGACTCCCAGACTGACTCCCAGACTGACTCCCACTCTGACTCCCAGACTGACTCCCAGACTGACTCCCACTCTGACTCCCAGACTGACTCCCAGACTGACTCCCACTCTGACTCCCACTCTGACTCCCAGACTGACTCCCAGACTGACTCCCACTCTGACTCCCACTCTGACTCCCACTCTGACTCCCAGACTGGCTCCCAGACTTACTCCCAGATCGACTCCCAGACTGACTCCCAGACTGACTCCCACTCTGACTCCCAGACTGACTCCCAGACTGACTCCCAGACTGACTCCCAGACTGACTCCCACTCTGACTCCCACTCTGACTCCCAGACTGACTCCCACTCTGAATCCCACTCTGACTCCCAGACTTACTCCCAGATCGACTCCCACTCTGACTCCCAGACTGACACTTGAAGGTCAGGAGCATTACGTCACAGACGTCCCCACAGGGATAGTGGAACAAAAATGTGTGTGTGTGTGTGTGTGTGTGTGTGTGTGTAATCAGGGTGTGACCGACATACCTGAGGAATCAAACCGACTACATGACCAGACAGCTCGCTGTGACTCACCTGCAGGCAGATACCCGGGGCCAGACAGGAGGTAGAGTTAATGAACGATCGGCTCGTTTAATAATCGATCAGCCAGGCTGTGGTCAACGAGTCGCCTTCTGCTCAATCTGCAAATCAAGAGCAGCAGGGATCAGATCTTCAGCTGGATCAGAGCACAACAGGTTTTAAGAAATAAAGTTCACTATCGAAGCCACAAACTCACTTGTTTAAAAAATAATCCCAAAGTGTTCACATCTGCAGAGCTTCAGTTTAACAGCTGACTGGCTGAAGTGGGTCGGCCCTGTCTGTAATATCTTTAATGTAAATGAAGCTAAAGAGCTGAAACTGAGAAACACAGGGAGGACCTGACAACAACAGAACCATCAGCTGATCTAAAGATGATGTTTATGGACACCAAGTTCAATTACTGGAGACTTTCCTGACTATGTAGTTCAATATTTTATAAAGTTTAAGGTTACAGAAGAAGAAGAAAAACAACAACAACTGAGAGGAAGAAACACGCCACTGACTTCAGATCGGTTACACTTTCACACCAAACCTTCAATTCACACAGATCAGCTTACTGCAGCTCAGTCAGTCAGCTGTGTACCTGTACAGGTCGACCCGCTGTGATTAAGCACTTGAACAAAGAGGTTCTCCCTGACCTCCTTTTAAAGCAGCAACAAAGTGTTGGAGCTCAAACAGCAGCAGCTCGGCCAGCTGGACGGTTCATCCACAAACTGCATCATACACATTTCCTGCGTCACAGACCCATAGTCCTGACCACAACAACAACAACAACAACAACACACTTT
The DNA here is from genome assembly GCF_021292245.1 of Micropterus dolomieu. Classification (NCBI taxonomy): domain Eukaryota; kingdom Metazoa; phylum Chordata; class Actinopteri; order Centrarchiformes; family Centrarchidae; genus Micropterus; species Micropterus dolomieu. The sequence goes on along the minus strand of NC_060159.1, from coordinate 29,118,274 downwards.
TACAGCCCGTCTTTGTTTCTGGGCTTCATGTAGATCAGGGTCGGTGCTCCAGACCAGGAGGAGGTGCTGATGCACCTGAAGCTGTTTCTAACATCAAAAACACCAAGAGACCTTTAACAGTTTAGCTAACAGCTATCCATAAGCCAACAGCTGTACATAAGCTAACAGCTGTACATAAGCTAACAGCTGTCCATAAGCTATCCATAATCTAACAGCTGTGCATAAGCTATCCATAAGCTAACAGCTGTACATAAGCTAACAGCTGTACATAAGCTAACAGCTGTACATAAGCTAACATCTGTACATAAGCTAACAGCTGTCCATACGCTAACAGCTGTCCATAAACTATCCATAATCTAACAGCTGTGCATAAGCTAACAGCTGTATATAAGCTAACAGCTGTCCATACGCTAACAGCTGTCCATAAGCTATCCATTAGCTAACAGCTGTGCATAAGCTAACAGCTGTCCATACGCTAACAGCTGTCCATAAGCTATCCATAAGCTAACAGCTGTACATAAGCTAACAGCTGTCCATACGCTAACAGCTGTGCATACACTAACAGCTATCCATAAGTTTACAGCTATCTATAACCTAACTGCTAACATTAGCTAACAGCTATCCATAAGCCAACAGCTGTACATAAGCTAACAGCTGTACATACGCTAACAGCTGTCCATAAGCTATCCATAAGCTAAAAGCTATCTATAACCTAAGTACTAACATAAGCTAACAGCTCACATAAGCTAACAGCTGTGCATACACTAACAGCTATCCATAAGTTTACAGCTATCTATAACCTAACTGCTAACATTAGCTAACAGCTATCCATAAGCCAACAGCTGTACATACGCTAACAGCTGTCCATAAGCTATCCATAAGCTAAAAGCTATCTATAACCTAAGTACTAACATAAGCTAACAGCTCACATAAGCTAACAGCTGTGCATTCGCTAACAGCTAACACAAGCTACCATAAGCTAACAGCTGTACATAAGCTAACAGCTGTACATAAGCTAACAGCTGTTCATACGCTAACAGCTGTCCATAAGATATCCATAAGCTAACAGCTATCTATAACCTAAGTACTAACATAAGCTAACAGCTGTGCATACACTAACAGCTATCCATAAGTTTACAGCTATCTATAACCTAACTGCTAACATTAGCTAACAGCTATCCATAAGCCAACAGCTGTACATAAGCTAACAGCTGTTCATACGCTAACAGCTGTCCATAAGCTATCCATAGCTAAAAGCTATCTATAACCTAAGTACTAACATAAGCTAACAGCTCACATAAGCTAACAGCTGTGCATTCGCTAACAGCTAACACAAGCTACCATAAGCTAACAGCTGTACATAAGCTAACAGCTGTACATAAGCTAACAGCTGTTCATACGCTAACAGCTGTCCATAAGCTATCCATAAGCTAACAGCTATCTATAACCTAACTGCTAACATTAGCTAACAGCTATCCATAAGCCAACAGCTGTACATAAGCTAACAGCTGTACATACGCTAACAGCTAACATAAGCTAGCATAAGCTAACAGCTGTGCATACGCTAACAGCTAACATAAGCTAACAGCTGTGTATACATTAAAGGTGATTTTCATGATGTAGTTTAAAACTCAAAGTACTTGTCTGCTTGTTTGCTGAGTTTCAGTCTCAGAAACTAACGCTGCTCATGCTAACGCTGCTCTTGCTAACGTTGCTCATGCTAACGCTGCTCATGCTAACGCTGCTCATGCTTATGGTCAGTAGTGGAATATATTTACTCAAGTTCTCCAAATTCGAGGTACTTTCCTTGAGTATTTCCATTTCACGCCACTTTCTACTGCACATCTCAGAGGAAACATTGTACTTTTTACTTCTCTGCATTTATCTGACAGCTTTAGTCACTAATTACTATCTTTCATTCATTTCCTGTCCAGTGAAAACCACGTATCTCCAAATGTGGTGTAGATTTGTTCTGATAAACAGGACGACGTCGTCCTTTAAGGGCTGAGAAAACGATCCTGCTTCTTAATCTGAACAAAAGATTACAACTGACCTCAGATCAGCTGGCCTGTTTTAATGTTTAGAGATACAGACCACGATGCATTGCTGCAGATTAAACTACTAACAGCATGTAAAGTAGTTAAAACATCTTCAGCGGGAACATTAAACTGATGGATTCACACGGACGCTTCACTTCCTGTGTCTTCAGCTCTGCAGTAACAAGGACGCTACAGGAAGCCCCTCCTCTACACCGTTCTGACAAATACTGTTTATTAATAAAAGTTCTATGTGGAACCTTTTGAGTCTGGAGAGAACCTAACTGTCTCTGTAACGTTCTGCTACTCCATAAACCTTTTCAATATGAAGAACAATCTGTTTCAGATCTCTCTAAGGGGTTCTCAAGTGTTCCATAACATGTTTAAAAATGCTTAAAAGGTTCTTGTAGAACAGCTGCAGAGAATCTAACTGGGTCTCGAACATGTTCTGCTGTAGATCAAGCCACAAGAACCATTTACTACACATGATATTGTGGTTTTTTTAGAGCTTTGAAGGTGGCACGAAAATGTCATTTGTGAAAAAACCAAGAACTATTTTAAGGTTCTTTGTAGAACCTTTTTAAAATAATCAGTTTATATACCTGTTTAACATGTTCTTCACGGTCCCGTACAGACTGTGTCACCGGGTTCTTTACGTTCATATCATGGCATTGGACACCTTTACCTACCAAGTCTAGTGTTCCTTAGCTTTAAGAACGAGAACCCGTTCTTAAAGCTAAGCTGTGATGGGTTCTAACAGGTACAGACCAAAGCAGCCTTCTTTGTGAGGTTCTGCACAGCTCAGTGAGGGTCTGGATCTGCAGAGAACCTTCTTGGTACTTTACAGCCTTTTGTTTGTCAGCTGTGTAGAACAATTACACTTTAAAGACTACACATAGACACACTCACCTGGCCGGCAGAGTCCAGGTGAGTCCAGCAGAGTCCAGGTGAGTCCAGCAGAGTCCAGGTGAGTCCGCTCCTGCCGTCGTTCTCCTGCTCCGACACACGACTCTCTCTCCCCCTGCTCCTGTTTCTCCTCCCTCTCTTCACGCGCCCTCCCCCTCCCCCACCGGGCTCATCCCGTCTCACCTTTTCTCAGGTATGAAAGAAAAAAAGGTGAAGGAGGGCGGGGCTTAGTTTGATTGACAGTTGGTCGCTTCTCTCTGTATTGACTGGACAGCAGCAGAGACGTTGTGAGCAGGTTGGTGAGAGAGGAAACACTCAGGCCGGACTGTGGGTGACGGATCTGTAATTAAATCTGAAGTATTCCTGTTTTCTGCTCTGGTTCAGCCGGACTGATCTTTCACTGAGCTGACAAACTAAATGAGGTCAAACGCTTCGGGTTCCTTCACATGTCAGGACGGATCGGCCTGCAGGAGGAATCTCTCTCTCTCTCTCTCTGCAGGCCGCAGCATGCCTCTCTCGACCTCCCTCGGGGTGAGGAGGACGGTGACTCACCTGAGGCAGGTGAAGAAACTCCGGCTCAGCTTTTGACTTGATCACGTGTTCTCCTTCAGCAGTGACGGAGGAAACGTCCCTGCTGTGTTTGTTCCGGAGCTTTCGACCGTTTCGCTGCGTCTGAATGAGGCCCAGCTGAGTGCTGCCACCCGCTGGTGACACTTCACCACCTCAGCTCTACTTTACTGTTCTCTTCACATTCAGCCTGCTTCAGGACATCCAGCTGTTGGTCCAATAGGAGCTCCAGCCCTCTGCATCATGAGCCCGGGTGGTGTCTGTTCAGTCTCATTATAAATTACTAACACTGACAAAAACCTGCCTGTTAAAATACTGAGCATCTTCAAATAAATTACATCCCACTCTGGCTTTTTCTGTGCAGATCAAAGTTTCCTTTATTGACGCTTCGAGCTGCTGAGCTGTGCAGGTTACATCACCGTCCACCTGCATCGCTCAGGTCACCCCCAGATTCAAGTTCAATTCAACACTTTCTAAGACCGCCAAGGATGAAGTTTAATGCCAGCTTCACTGCTGTATTATGGAAAATCTGGATGAATTTTAAGCCCAAAAAATTTTTTTACAAAGTTACCTGAATTTTATCAAAACATTTTATTGTAAGACTCACATTCATGTTTAATACACAACAGCTTTTCAGGGTGTGTTTGTACTCTGACAACATAAAATAAACACAATATTTGTCCGGCTAACAACTCTTATGGTGCGACACCAAAACTACAAAATAAATTGTGCAGTGCGAGTCGTGGCTAGATAAGGTGAAGGCTTACTGCTTCAGTCATTAGTCATCCGTTTCTGTTTTTGCATCTTAAGGCTGTTTGAAATACAGAAACTTCACCTTATAATATGGTAGTAGTGGCTTAAAAGCAGCGGGATAAGGACCTGGTCTCCGGTTTGACCAAACCCCGTCACCAACTCAAACCTCAGGTACCTTACGTGGCACGACGGTCCTCCCTTCCCTTGTGTGGGTTTGAACTCTGGTACATTTTAATCTGAACGTGTCCACCGATCAGCCACAACATTACGACCACCTGCTGGTCCTGACCCGTGGAGGTCTGGACTCCACCGTGTGTTCTGGCACCGACTGACAGGTGACATGGTCATCACAGGTATTCACTTCCTGTCAGTGGTCGCGACGTCACGGCTGATCGGTGTGTTTAAACTTCAGTTAGTACTCTGTGTACTCTGTGTACTCCTCTCAAAGCCAACATGTACATTTGAAAAGTTTCCCTCTGCTACGTAACCAACTTGGCGAGCGTTGAGGAGGAGGCGTGTCCAGTGTTCTCCTGGCTCCTGACTCTGTTAGAGCCCGACCGAGACGCAGATTTAATTATAAACAACCTTTTTATTTAGTTTGACAAGAAAACACAGATACATGAAGAACCAGCAGGAGAGGACTCAGACGAAAAGCGCCGACAGCTGCTCCTGCAGCTCCGACAGGACGGACAGCGACGAGCGGCCGCCGGCGTTCAGCAGCGTCCGGAAAAAGCTCGTCCATTTTCTGGAGTGCAGGACGCTGTGGAGACAGGAAGACACGTCAGACGGGTCATGTACCTGGGCAGGTGAGGAGGGGAGCGGCTGAGCCCGGTCCATCGGCAGTGAAGCAGACGGCTGGACTGCAGGTGAACTGGGTCGGTACCTGGGTTTGTCTTCACTGAACCGCTCCGCCGTCCAGCCGCCTTCGTCTTTAACAGCGACCATCCTGCTGTTGGTCAGGAGGAGGTGGACCGTTTCGGCCACGCCCACCAGGTCAACCTGACGGGCAGAGAAAAGGGGAGGGGTTAGTCTTCACCCAGCGGAGGAGGCGGGGTCTGTACAGAGCGGACAGGTGTTTCGGAGGCGGTACCAGCTCTGGCGGGGCGGTCGGCTCCAGTAGACCCAGAGTGATGTAGGCCTGAGCCGATGGGATCTGCTGGACCGAGGTGACGCCCTGCTGGAGGTCCAGGTCCACCGAGGACGACCAGTCCACCGGGAAGACCGAATCAGGACTCAGGGAACCTCTGGAGGAACGACGACAAGTTAAACTGTTCTGCTCGTGATCCACCGACTCAAATTCAGAATCACATGACCACGCCCCCCCGTCCCCCCTCACCTGTGTGTGTCCTTGGAACAGGTGAGAACACTGGGCTGCAGCCCCGCATGCAGCAGCCTGCAGGAGTGCAGCTGCGACACCAGATGCAGCAGAGCCAGGACTTTATAACCGACCAACAGCTCGGTGGGAGCGCGCTCAGTCAGCTCCTGCAGACACACACCTTAGTTTTTCCCTTAACCCAAACCCCGAGGGGAAATCAAACTAAAATGGCGCGCCTCGCCGTGTCAGCGTGTTGTTGGGTCGTGACTCACTGTGAACTTGTAACCAGCCGGGTTTTTGTAGACGGTGATGCAGCCGTCCAGGAACAGGAAACAGCTGATCAGAGGAAGACCGGCGGCGGCGGCGGACGAGTTCTTCTTCAGACGCTGAAACTGATGGAAATCCCAGGGAACAGAGCAGCTGTCCACCTGCGGCAGGTAAACACAGGAAACCACATCTGTCACCATGGAGACCCAGAATCAGAAAGGGAGCCGGTTTAAACAGCTGGAGGTTTAATCAGGTTTCCTTTAGCTTCTACAACACTGACTGGATGATTTGGAGTGAAATGCACCCTGGGAGTCGTAGTTGACTTGGGAACAGGGAAGGTCAAAAGACTAAACTTTAAACTTGGCCAGTTTTCACTAACTAAATTTCCCATGATGCTTTGACAGCGTAGTACAAGAATCTAAGCTGAGGTTTGGTCTGATGGCGAGAGGTGAAGGTGAGGCAGCTAGAACAGCTTCACCTTGATGAGCACGTGGTCGTGGTCCTCTGTAGTTCCTTTATAGACGGAGAAGCTTCCTCGGTCCAGAACTCCAGGGAAGAGAGTAAAGAATCTGCCCCCTGGTGGACACACATCCAATAAAGAATAATCAGTCAGCACTGATCCAACATGTTTGTCCTGGTGACGGAGAGCAATATTACAGTACTGATCCTGTTCGAGCTGAAACAATTCATCGATTAACACAACATGTAATCAGATAATCAATTAATCAGTTTAATCAATAAGATTCTCTCTGCTTGATCGACTGCTGAGAAACCAACAGGCAGATTAACCAATAATCAGTCTGATCAACAACATGTGGTGCGGATGTTCGTACCCAGCTGCAGAAAGCCATCAGTCTCCACTTCAGGGAGGGGGCGGGGCTCTGAGTGGAAGTCTGGAGAGGAAGTGACATCACAGAGCTCCAGCAGCCGCCGCCGCACGTCAGGGTCACAGGGATCCATAGCACCACCAACTGGTCAAAACATATCAAGCACAGAGTTTAAACATCCGGGGGCGACTCGTGGGCAGGAAACAACCACCAACAGGGGGCGAGGCGACTCGTGAGCAGGAAACAACAAACATCTGGGGGCGAGGCGACTCGTGGGCAGGAAACAACCACAAACATCTGGGGGCGAGGCGACTCGTGGGCAGGAAACAACAACAAACATCTGGGGGCGAGGCGACTCGTGGGCAGGAAACAACAACAAACATCTGGGGGCGAGGCGACTCGTGGGCAGGAAACAACAACAAACATCTGGGGGCGAGGCGACTCGTGGGCAGGAAACAACAACAAACATCTGGGGGCGAGGCGACTCGTGGGCAGGAAACAACAAACAGGGGGCGAGGCGACTCGTGGGCAGGAAACAACAAACATCTGGGGGCGAGGCGACTCGTGGGCAGGAAACAACCACAAACATCTGGGGGCGAGGCGGCTCGTGGGCAGGAAACAACCACAAACATCTGGGGGCGAGGCGACTCGTGGGCAGGAAACAACCACAAACATCTGGGGGCGAGGCGACT
>NC_060159.1:29097286-29109786 GCF_021292245.1 Micropterus dolomieu | reverse complement strand
CGGTGAAGGAGGGAGCGGTTATGCTGGCGACCGCGTACGTGCAGACCAAGGAGGACTGCGAGCGCGCGTGCTGCGATGACTCGCAGTGCAACGCGGTGCTGCTGGAGCCGCGCGGCAGCGCAGCGGCGGAGAACCGCACCTGCGTCCTGTTCAACTGCGTCCACAGAAACCGCTTCAGGTGCAGGTTCGTGAACCAGGCCGGGTACATGAGCTACATCCGGCAGTCCGTGTACGCGAAGTACCTGCAGGGACCGCAGGTTCGAGGTGAGTCCGCACCTGGATCCGTCAGGTGTTAGGGGGTCAGGAATCCTGTGGGGTCACAGACAGGATGTTTATATTGGTCCGGGTTTTAAACAGAAACGTTTAAAGCTCCTCACAGAGTTTCAGGGAGAAAGTCAGTGAGCAGTCATTTCCACTGGGGGCCCGGGGACATGTCCCTGCTGAAAGCATGTGTTAAAATGTTCTGAAAACAGGAAGGGCGGGGCCCCTGGACACCTCAGAGACAGACGTCTAATTATCATCACAAAGCAGAGCTTAAGTCCTGTTTCACTAAGTCCACGAGGCTCCGTCATAGGAGACATGTCCACCGGGGCCCGGGGACATGACCTTCTCTCAAAGCATGTGTTAAAATGTTCTGAAATATGGCAACAAGAACAACTGAAAGGTTTATCAGCACAGTGAGAAACCCTAGATTCTGCTCTGCCGGCTGAACTTAGTGTTTCCCTTCATAGAAATAAAACATTTCCACCTTAAACTGGCGCAGAAAGTTTCTGCTGAATGCAGGAAATGAAGTGTTTAAAGCTCCAAATGTTCTGGGCTCCGAACCCAGCGCTGAATATTTCTATAAAATAGAGTTAAAATATTAAATCTGCTGCTGCCCGACACGTTTCAACACTAAGTGAGAAGATCAGTAATGAAAAGGAGGTCCGGTCCTGCAGAGTGAGAGCTGATGAAGCGACTGCTAACTGACGTCCGGTCAGCTTCATTGGTTCAGGTGTTGCGACTCTGAACTCGTGTCTGAGGGGAGGAACAGTTTTATTTATCTAGCAGAAAACCACAGCTGGACACGTCCTCACGTCTCTGCTTGCTGAACAGGTGCTGGCTTTTTACTGGCGAAGCCATCAGGGCCCTCACAGGAACGAGTCTGACCTCTGACCTCACGCCGCGCGTGTTCAGGAGGACAGGGATCATGTGACTTCACTGCGTCCCGTCGGCTGCGCCTGCAGCAGCTGGACGTGTGGTGCGTTCAGGCACTATAAATTAAATCAGTTTCATGAGGAGGGTCAAACAGCTGTGAGAGATTTCACCTTTAAAACCCTGATGGCGTCCTTCACCACAGAGTACTGCAGCCGTGACACCTGAACGCACCTGCAGAGATGACGTATCCACATGTATGTGATTAAAAACGTCCTGCTGCGGTCCAGAGGTGGAGGAAGTACTCAGATCCTTCTGTAAAAGTACTGACACTGTGAAAATACTCCACTCACTACTATGGAAAAGTATGTGAGTATTATCAGCAGCAGGTACTTTTAAATACTTGAACACAACACGCCTGAGACGTTTCTCAGGAGGAAACATGTTCCTTATTGAGTCAGCTGGCGTGTACAGGTGTGAACTCACCTGCTCAACTTAAATAAAATACAGATTTATTTAGTTCAGAATGATCTTCTGGTGTCGGGGCTGATCTCTGCTGCGATTGGTTGTTTGTAAAACTCTCTGTGACATCACTGTGTCTCCAGGTGAGCAGGCTCCGCCCATCGCCGTCACAAGCCAGGATATGGTCATCCAGGCCGGCGAGACGGTGACGCTCAGCGGCATCGAGAGCGTGGCGCGGGGCAACGCCAAAATCGCCGACTACGATTGGAAACTGCACAGCGGAGACGACAACTTTGATACGGAGGTAACACCTGCTGCGTCACAGGGGGCGGGGCTTAAATCCGTGACACCAAACTCCATAGAAAGTTCTGCGAGTTTTAGCCTGCCTTGTTTCTAATGGAAGATAAAGTGTTTGTGCACAGGTGAGCGTGCAGGTAAGTTTGACACACCTGTGATCCCCGACAGCACTCGATCCACTCCGTCTCCACGTCGATCTGAACCTGTGTGTTTGGATCGACCTCTGTAGCAGATGGACCGTGTTTCTGTGCGTGCAGGTGATGAAGCGTTAAATCGAGTTATTTTTGCATGTGTTTCTGCAGGGGACCGAATATCAGGATGAGATGGTGGTCTCAAACCTGCAGCCGGGCTTGTACGTCTTCCAGCTGACCGTCACCGACTCCAACAACCTATTAGGCACGGACACGGTCAACATCCTCGTCCTCAACCTGGAGCAGACCAACTGTGAGTGCTCATGGGAAATGTAGTCCACTGATGATTCATGGTGGGTTTTTTTGCAGAGACTGTTCACTGTAGTGTCACTTCCTGTATGTCAGTCCCGCCCCTCTGAGACGTTCAGAGTTTTTGGGTATTGAAAACTCCAGTTTGCTGGTTTATTGGTGGAGACATTGGTTGTTGCGCCGGCCCACGGTCCAGAAGGCTGCGCTCAGAGTCCTCCGCCTCTGTAACGTGGCACATTATTATTATAATGGCGGCTGAATGGTGCAGAAGTAAAACCATCAGTTGGCTGGTTTAATGACTCTCTTATCTGTGAGATGTCTGAACGCTGCAGCTTCTCTGGAGGAACCTGGACTGTGTGAGACCGTCTGGATGTGCAGACGAACACAGAAAATTAGTGACTTTAGATCCCGACCGATCCTGTGACGTCACGCCGCCGTGCCTCGGATGTAAATGTGCACAGCGTCTCTCTTACCATCGATGTAACGCGCCCTGACCAGCAAGTTACTTCACAAAGTTACTGCCATTGTAGAGTATTAGTTATATTTCAGTATTACTGTCTCAGAGTACACTGAATATCTGAGAAACTCTTGAGTTACGTTCACTGCTGCAGAGGAGGGTTATATTCATGGATCAGCTGGGTCTTTGTCGCGTTACTGAGATTGTAACGAGGATCATATTACTGATTTTCTTGCTCCCAACACCGGCCCTAAAATAACAGTGAAAAACTGCGGCGTTAACTTACAGGGTGACCTGTTATTTTTTTGGTCAGTGGTGCTCGGCGTGAAAATGACAACTGTGTCGTTTGGAAACTAGCACTAGACTCTCGCGCCAGGTGCAGGATGGGGCCCCTAGTGTTTTAAAATGTTGTCCACCAGCTGCACTGTATAATGTCCAAAAGTATGTGGACGCCCCGTCTCATCGGGGGTTCAGCTGCCTCAGACACATCCGCCGCTAACGGCCACACGGAGTCTCTCAGGTCATTCCTCCTCGATGACATCAGGTTTTCCTGTTTGCCGACTGCAGATCTGTGAGAGGAGGAAGCCCACTGAAGCGTGTCTGAACACGTGTGCAGCCGTCCACATACTTTTGGCCGTTTGGCTGTTGTCCTGACTCACTGAGAAGTGAATCAGTGTTTGTGGTTTCACGTCCACACCTCCGCTCAGACAGGTCGGGCTGGAACACCTGAGAGAGACACACACAAACCTGCTCTGTGAGGTCCTTGAATGTTTTTAAAGAGCTGATCTGAGTTCAAGCAGTAAAACTGTTGAGTAACACATAACTGCCTAAATACTACATATCGCCATGGTTACCAGGGTGTCGACACACACACACGCCCTGTGGGTTAATGTTTAAATTCATAACACAGTACCAGCAGTGAGTACTCAGTGAGTACTACTAACTACCTGGGGCTGTGTGAGTACAACAACAACATAGATATTTTATCAGCAGACGTCAGCAGCAGGTCCGGACGTGTCCCCTGAAGGAAGATAGATAGATAGTATAATATTATATATATAAAATCCCCTTCAGTGGAAACGCAGAGCAGGAATACTACACTGAAGTACTGTGGATTAAAATGTAACTTTATCCTGCTGCTCCTCCACGTGGAGCTAACGGCTGGTTTCAATACGTTTGTTTATAAAATATTATATTCTACATGCTCCAACACGGCCGCCCACAGCCAGAAAGACGTGAGATTTCTGTTTACGCAGACGACACCGCTCCGTTTAGACATTTTTACAAACCAATGAATCCGTTCATCCAGAAAATAATCAGCAGATGAATCAATAATGACCCTGATTCTGATAATAATGAATCTAATCTAAAAAGTAAAAATATACTTTTACCGTAGAGTATTTTAATAATGTGGCATTTATACTTTAAATACATGATCTGAATTCTCCAGCTTGTCACATGTTGCACCAACTCAAGGTTTCACTGGCTTTTCCCAGAGCTTTCAACAGCACCATGTGATCTTCATCTCTCCCCCCCCACCTCAGGGTATTGTCGGGCTCCGGTGAAGGTCGGTCCGTGTCGCGCTCACTTTCCTCGCTGGCATTACAACGCATCGACAGGAACGTGTCAGAAGTTTGTGTTTGGAGGCTGTAAACAAAACAAAAACAACTACCTGTCTGAAAACGAGTGCATGAGTGCCTGCAGGGGAGTCAACGGTAACTTACACACCTGACAGTACACACGGAGTACACACGGAGAACACACAGAACACAGTACTGCTTACTTCTGATGATGCATGTTTTTGTTTTGTTGTCCACAGCGACGTCAGAGAGGAGCGTCACTTTTCCTACTGGTTAGTCCCATAATGCACCTCTTCATTCTAGCTCTGCAACATGTTGAGGATGTACAGCATTAACGTGTGTGTGTGTGTGTGTGTGTGTGTTCAGAGGCGTGTGACCCTCCGTGCCTCCCCGGTCAGCTGATCTGCAACGGCAGCGAGTCGGACGAGGAGCAGTGCAGCAAACGTAACACACACACACTCTGGCCCTCACAGCGTAATACAGACATACGTAAACACACACCCTAATCCCTGACCTTCCTCCTCCTCTTCGTCAGTGAACCAGACCTTCAGCCGCCTGCTGCGCATCGACGTGAACCAGAAGGAAGGTCAGTTTAAGTCTCAGTGTCTCAGTGAACGCCAACTGGCACTCAAAGCTAACAAGCTACATGCTAATATTGACCCCCCCCCCCCTTCAGCTCAGTGCACGGAGCCCCCCCTAACCGGACCGTGTCGGGCGAGTCACTCCCGCTGGTACTACGACCCTCTGGACAGGAAGTGCCACCACTTCACCTTTGGCGGCTGCCACGAAAACGGAAACAACTTTGAGAAGGAAAGCAAGTGCAACAAGGAGTGCGAAGGCGTGACGGGTACTACACACACCTATAAATACACACGTATAAGTACACACTCATAAATACATGCTTAGTACCATAGTGTACTACTTACTGTTGTGCCCCCTTCACGTTCTTCTTTGCTGATGGGAGTTGCAGGGCTGCCAACTCTCACACGTGGACCTTTTTACACGCTCTCACGCCGTTGCCTGAAAATGTCACTAATCAGTGATTTTGAAATTTAAGCGTCGCCAGCAACAGCAAGTTTGATGAACTGATGTGTCACTGATTCATTAATGTCTCTGACCGTCGTGTTGCTACATTAGTTGTGAATTTGGCTGCTGAACAAAATTCCCGGTGGGTTAAGGAGTGACTCTACGAGACTCTAAAGTCAAACCTGAGAAGTTGCCTCATGATTTAATTTGTGTGTGAATGGATATATATATATATATATATATATAGTACCACACAGGCCTGTATGGTAACAATGACCTCGTTTCCACCGCAGGAACCAGGTCTGGGGTCTTTATTTTACCCCCTTATAGTGCTTTCCCAAAGTACAGCAACTTTGAGGGGGTGGGGCTTACCTTGTAGTGCATTTCCGGTGTTTTGCCGCTCCTGCTCGTCGCAAACTAATAAATCACATCAACACCCAGATGGCACACCAGCCTCGCCGAGGTCGGTCCGAGGTCGTACGTCTGAAAACTGGGTCCGGAGTTTCCATCAGTCAGGAGGTTTTGAGCCGATGTCGGTCTCCTCCTCTCAAAACAAACAGCTGATTACACCAGCCAATGAAGCTCGTTAACAATCGCTCCGACACAGGCGTTTTATGTTTTTCTTTCTCTGCTGGAGACCTTGAAGAACTTGACGGCTTTATCAAGTTTGTTATTAAATTTGTTCTGAACGTGTCTCTTCATTATACTCGCACACAAAACGTGTTTTTAGCGGTCAAGCATGAGACGGACACGAGACAGAACGAGTGTCTCTGGCAAACGCCATGCGGCACAATAATCGTTTTAATTCGATTATCTTGTTTTTATAAACATTGGAAGCCAAAACTGAAATTGTGATTAAGTTTGTATTAATTGCGCAGCCCTAGTGGAAACGCACAACAATAGGCTGCAGGAACCAGTTCCTTCAGAAGTAGGTTCTGGGACTACAAGTACTTTTGGTGGATTTGCGGCTATGAAGTACTATGTTGTGTTTAGTAGTATCATGGAGTACCACACAGTGTGACTTACATTTATTCATTTAGCTTTTATCCAAAGCGACTTACAGATGCTACTTTCCGTAAAACTTTAACAGCCGAGTCCCAAACAGCCGCCTGCTGTGGGAACACATTTGGACAAATAAACACAGGTCTCCATTAAACGCCTGTTCTTCAGATGTATCAAACCTCTTAAACCGGTTGCTGCTTTAGATGCTTCTAAGCTGCTCGTATGATCAATATGTCAGTATGAACACACATCATTAGATCAGTTAGATTCTCCATGATTCAATAGTTCAGTCCATTTAAAGGAAACAAGACCCAAAGTCTAATTCTTATAGATTTACCGCTGTAACCTGCCTGGTACAAGAGAGGAAAGGGAAAAAAAGTGCAGACTCCCGTTAACTTTGAAGCGCTCGTAAAGTCAGAATGTGTCCGTTCCTGATTATTTACCTTCCTTCAGTCTGTGAGGCTCCACCCATCAAAAGAATCAAAACAGCTTTTCATAAAAATGAATCCAGGTTGTGAATCCTGTCGTGTGAAGTCTGTCGCTCTCTGTCTGCTAACTTCTCTCATCCTGCAGCCTGCTGTTGTCATGATGTTAGATCAGACGAATGACGTGTATTTGATATTATGTGATAATGTTTATACAAGTAATATTCTGTTTGAAATGAACTGTTTCAGTTGTGTGCAGAAAGAATTAAAGGCCTGTCCCAAATACACGCAGGGTCAATTCAGTGATTTTAGCAAATAAAAGCCCGGGCTGTTATTCAAAGTCTTACGGTATGTCAGAGGTCGCACACCTCTGGGACAACAAAGCGTCTTGCTCAGGCACACAATGGTGGACGTGTCACGGTGGGAATTGAACCCTGGTCTCTCACACTAAAGGCATGCGTCTTATCCACTGCGCAATCTTCTGATGATGATGCTTCACGCCACCTCTGACTTGTAATTCTTGTGTAGTTGAGGTCGTTGTTGTGCAATGTGTGTTTTCTGTGTGTCTGCAGAGCAAAACGTGTTTATCAAAGGCGTGTTTGATCGTCTGGAGAAGGACGAGAACGACGAGGAAAGTGACTCAGGTAAGAAAATTATAATAAAATAAAAATATTTTGTTGAATGCTGAGAAGAATGTTGTTACCTTTTGAAACCTGATGGCTTTTTACAGTGTAGTAGTGATGCTACCACAGGGCTGGGCAATAAAACAATGATAATTATCTCTTAATCTATATAATTAACAATATAATAAATGTTCAATATATCGTCAGTAAATATTTGCTTTAATTCATTTGAATCATAAACAAATTAGCACCTAATTTTTGTATGTAAAATATTTATTTTGTTGAAAAAAGATTTACTAATGATATGTGTTAAAATAGTTGTGAATGTTCTGCCTCACATTTGTGAAGTGATCCTCTGTTTGGCATACACCAGAAAGAAAAGTTGAACCATCTGGTTTCTTCAGTTTTCACTCAGGAGCAAGAACGAATTAATGAATTGACATTTATCGTGATATTTATCGAATGATATGAAATGTTTTTATCGGGAAAACATTTTTGGCCGTATCGCCCAGCCCTATGGTAACAGCCCGTAGCGTCGCAGTCAGCGTGCAGCGTTGTATGTGACAGAGATCAAAGTGTGGCTGCTGACAGGATGTGACCTCCGTCTCCTCAGCAGGAAGCATCGCGCTGGCTGTTCTCCTGTCGGTGGCCATCTTGGCTCTGCTGGCGATCTTGACCTACTGCTTCCTGAGGTCCAGGAAGCGGCGCACTCATACGCCTGTCGCCACAGGCCCCGCCCACGTGCCGCTGGCTGAGCAGGACGCGCTCGTTTACAACAGCACCACCAAACCCGCGTGACGTCATCACTGCCGCCGCTATGGCGACCTGTTACCACAGCTGCTGTGTGTTGTTTTCATGTAATTATTGCTGCCGTTTTTGTTGCTTCGTTTTTTGTTCAGTTTTTCACCTCCAGAAGCTAAAGAACCTTCCTGCCTCTGCACACCAGACTTAATGAATTTTCCTCAGTAATTTACAGTGAAACTGTGAATTCTGTTATAAAACAAGTTAAATCCAGTTTAAAAAGAATTGTTAGCGTCTGACTCGCATTCATCTAACTTCTGTAGAAAGATGTTTTTAATGGACGTTTGTTGGGTTTCTGTTCAAGCGTGAACGTGCGCCTCTGTTTAATTTGTTAGCGTTAATATAAATAGAGTTCTGTCTGTTTGGGTCTCAGGGTTTTTGTTTCAGATTTAAAATGAGGAACATGAAAATGTTTGTTTCCAGCTGTTTGACTGTAAATATGAAGTAATAGGTTGTTTATACATCTGCTGCCATCATGTGTTTAATGTTTTTAATGTTTTTAATCTTCTGTTTGTCAATAAAGAAGAAACACAACGCTTTTGTGGTATCTGAGTTTGTCAAACGTCTCCACGCTCAGCTGACCCTGTAAACAAAACACAAGTTCCAACGTGTTTCTGAAACTTTCAGACATTTCAGCCGTGTGATAACATCTACGCCGTCTCCACGTCAACCATGACGGCTGAGAGCTCGAACCTCGACGCTCCAGAATTAAATGAACCGTGAGACACATACGTTCATTAAAACATTTGATTTTGTTTTTAAATTCAATCTTATTAATTTGTTTAAACACAAATGAAAGAAACAGAATTATCAGTAGAGATTTATTTATTTGCCATTTAACAGGTCATTAATCACTCGGTACACTGTAAAACGTGTTGGTTAAAAACTCCAAACAATTAAATCAATTTAAATTTTCAGAGCTCTGTATTTAGTCAACAGCAGAAAACCTCTTATCTCCACAGTGTGTTTGTCACATAACATCAACAGACTTATCCGTCAATGAGGCTGAGACATGTTTAAGTATCAGACTTCCTGCTCTCAAACCTTTTTACACTGAACAAAACTATAAAGGCAACTCTTTTGTTTTTTCCCCCATTCATCATGAACTCAAAGATCTGAGACTTTCTCTATGTACACAAAAGGCCTGTTTCTCTCAAATACTGTTCAAATATCTGTCACATCTTGTTAGTGAGCACGAGATAATCCATCCACCTCACAGGTGTGGCAAATCAAGATGCTGATCAGACCGCATGGGGACTGTACAGGTGTGCCTTAGGCTGGCCACAATAAAAGGCCTTAGGCTGGCCACAATAAAAGGCCTTAGGCTGGCCACAATAAACGGCCACTACAAAATGTGCATTATTAATATTAATGATAATATGTTCAGTAAGTTTGGTTACATTCTGTGAGGACACATGATTCTATATGAGAGGTTAAATAATTGGTGGAGCCAGTAACGAAGAACATTTACTTAGGTACTGTACTAAAATACAAATTAGAGGTATTTGTACTTTACTCTGGTATTTTGTTTTTATGGTACTTTCTACTTTTACTGCATCTTTGTGAAGGAGTCACTTTGGGCTATTTACAGAATAATGGATTAATGGAGGAAATAATCAGCTGATTAATCCAGAATGTAAATAATCATCAGTCTGATACTGAACAGTTCAACCTCAACGAACACAGCAGTTACAACCCGCTTCACATTAATGCAATAATAATCTAATATATAGCAGGCACAATGCAGTACTTTTACTTGTAACAGAGTATTTTAATAGTGAGGTATTAGTACTTTTACTTAAGTAAAGGATCTGATTACTTTAGTTAGTAATTTAAATTAATGGTATTTGTCTGTTTAATGTGTAATGAATTAACTTCTGTTGCCTTTGACATGTGTTGAGTGACAATCAGCCATCTTGTTTTCACGTATTACTCACGCCCGTTCACACCTTCACCCTCAGCTGAGGAAGACTGCGGCTGCTGATGAAGCCTGAAACTCCCCGAGCCCGGA
The DNA here is from genome assembly GCF_021292245.1 of Micropterus dolomieu. Taxonomy (NCBI): domain Eukaryota; kingdom Metazoa; phylum Chordata; class Actinopteri; order Centrarchiformes; family Centrarchidae; genus Micropterus; species Micropterus dolomieu. The sequence continues at coordinate 29,099,528 of NC_060159.1, read as the reverse complement.
GATACAAGGTTTCTGCGTGACTCCTGTTGGTGTGTCTAACACAGAAACCGGTCTCTTCAGTTTGTTTGTTGTCGACAGGCTGGAACTGGTCCGGTATCAGGTTCAAACTGGTTTCCTGTCGGCTCACGTCGGGCTCCTCGCGGCTCTGAACCTGTCCGTGCAGTTTGCTTTGTGTCCAGCAGGGAGACACAGACATCCGTGTTTTATCTGTTCGTCCTCTCAGCATAGCGGCAGAAAACAGAGTTTGTCGAGTCAAAGGGTCAATTTATGAGAACAAGTCCAAACATTTACAAGTTAAAGTCATGAGATAATAAATAGAAAGTCTCGGTGGGGACTCACCCAGGTGTTCATTTACCTGAACACAACAGCTACAGGTGGTGTTGGGTGGCCTCTGATAAGGCAGTTATTAATCCGTAAATGTAAAATGCTCCGTACTTGTATAGCGCCTTTCTAGTCTTTTCGACCACTCAAAGCGCTTTTACACTACATCTGCATTCACCAGTCACACACATTCATACACTGAGCCTAAGTGCTCAAACGGAAGCTAACATTCACACTCACTCATACACTGGCGGAACAGCCACCAGGAGCAAATCGGGGTTCAGTATCTTGCCCAAGGACACTTCGACACGCAGGGGGAGCCAGGGATCGAACCGCCGACCTTCCGATTAACAGCCAACCCGCTCTACCTCCTGAGCCACAGCCGCCCGATCAAATCTGTCAGACGCCTTCATGAAATGATGCATGATCCTCAGACGCTTCTCTGAATCCACGTGTCCTCCACAGAGCTGAGCGTTTAGTAAACTCACATTCCATCACCTCTTTATTTTATTTCAACTCAAAACTTCTTCCTGCGCTCCTGCTCTGTGGAAATACGCTGTCCTCTAACCAAACCCAACTAAAAGTTCAATAAGATAATGCTTCATTCAGACAGGCTGGACTGACTGGACCGCTTTTTCTCTCAGCTTATATGAGCGATGGACATTTCCAAAGAGACATGCGTCCTCTGGAGCAACGATGATGATTCATGAAGGCTTTGTCTGCATAATCTTTAAAGACCACCACACAGAGGGAGTCTGAAAGGTCTCTGTGTTCTCTCCTGGTCTGTTCCTGAGCACTGCAGGTTTGATCTGTCTGGACCTGTATCCACGCCCCCCCTGAAGACGCCGATCCCCATCTGGCCAGGCTGCCTCTGTAAATAAGAAGCGGTCCTGCCTGTTAAAGGTTAGAGACATACAGGAACCGCACATCTGTCCTCTACTGTAAAACAGCCCGTCAGGCAGAGCGGCAGCCCCAGACCTGCAGGGACCCGGTCTGACCTGTCAGAGCAGGGACCCGGTCTGACCTGTCAGAGCAAGGACCAGATCTGTCCTGTCAGAACAGGGACCCGGTCTGACCTGTCAGAGCAAGGACCAGGTCTGTCCTGTCAGAGCAGGGACCCGGTCTGACCTGTCAGAGCAGGGACCCGGTCTGTCCTGTCAGAACAGGGACCCGGTCTGACCTGTCAGAGCAAGGAACAGGTCTGACCTGTCAGAGCAAGGACCCGGTCTGTCCTGTCAGAGCAAGGACCAGGTCTGTCCTGTCAGAACAGGGACCCGGTCTGACCTGTCAGAGCAAGGAACAGGTCTGACCTGTCAGAGCAAGGACCCGGTCTGTCCTGTCAGAACAGGGACCCGGTCTGACCTGTCAGAGCAAGGACCAGGTCTGTCCTGTCAGAGCAGGGACCCGGTCTGTCCTGTCAGAGCAAGGACCAGGTCTGTCCTGTCAGAGCAGGGACCCGGTCTGACCTGTCAGAGCAGGTACCCGGTCCGACCTGTCAGAGCAGGGACCCGGTCTATCCTGTCAGAGCAGGGACCAGGTCTGTCCTGTCAGAGCAGGGACCCGGTCCGACCTGTCAGAGCAGGGACCCGGTCTATCCTGTCAGAGCAGGGACCAGGTCTGTCCTGTCAGAGCAGGGACCCGGTCCGACCTGTCAGAGCAGGGACCAGGTCTGTCCTGTCAGAGCAGGGACCCGGTCCGACCTGTCAGAGCAGGGACCAGGTCTGTCCTGTCAGAGCAGGGACCCGGTCTGACCTGTCAGAGCAAGGAACCCGGTCTGACCTGTCAGAGCAAGGACCCGGTCTGACCTGTCAGAGCAAGGACCAGGTCTGTCCTGTCAGAGCAGGGACCCGGTCTGTCCTGTCAGAGCAGGGACCAGGTCTGTCCTGTCAGAGCAGGGACCAGGTCTGTCCTGTCAGAACAG
>NC_060159.1:29085612-29094063 GCF_021292245.1 Micropterus dolomieu | reverse complement strand
GCTCTTCAGGCAGTTCCTTTGACCTCATGATTCTCATTTGCTCTGACATGCACTGTGAGCTGGAAGGTCTTATATAGACAGGTGTGTGGCTTTCCTAATCAAGTCCAATCAGTATAATCAAACACAGCTGGACTCAAATGAAGGTGTAGAACCATCTCAAGGATGATCAGAAGAAATAGACAGCACCTGAGTTAAATATGAGTGTCACGGCAAAGGGTCTGAATACTTATGACCATGTGATATTTCAGTTTTTCTTTTTTAATAAATTTGCAAAAATTTCTACATTTCTGTTTTTTTCTGTCAAGATGGGGTGCTGAGTGTACATTACTGAGAAATAAAATGAACTTTTTTGATTTTTGGAAAATGGCTGCAATGAAACAAAGAGTGAAAAATTTAAAGGGGTCTGAATACTTTCCGTACCCACTGTATATACACACATATATATACATATATATGTATATATATATAAATCCCCCTCTCATGTGTCCTCCTCCAGCTCAGGTCCTCTACCAGAGGCCTGGGAGTTTGAGGGTTCTGCTCAGTATCTTAGCTGTTACTAGGACTGCACTCTTCTGGACAGAGACCTCTGATGTTTTACCTGAAACTCTCCCAGTCTGGGGGTCACGGCCCCCGGTGCTCGATCACCACTGGCACCACTGTTGTTCTTACTCTCCACATCTTTTCTAGCTCCTCTTTCAGCCCTTGGTATTTCTCAAGCTTCTCGTGTTCCTTCTTCTTGATATTGCTGTTGCTTGGGGCCACATCTATCCCTGCAGCCTTCTTCTGCTGTCGATCAACACGACGTCTGGTTTGTTAGCCATCACCAGGTGTCAGTCTGGATCTTGAAGTCCCACAGGATCTTAGCTCGGTCAGCTACCTGGTTATGGCGCTCCATGTACGCACTTCCTGCCAGCATCTTACACCCTGCTGTTATGTGCTGGACTGTCTCAGGGGCCTCCTTGCACAGTCTGCACCTGGGGCCCTGCCTGGTGTGGTAGACCCCAGCCTCTACTGATCTTGTGTCCATGATTAGTGCTTCTGTGCTGTCCTTCAGTCACTGCTAGGATTTCTTGATATCAGTCACTTGTTCTGTTTGTCTGTGGTCCATGTCGTGAACTAGATACTGTATATATATATATATATATATAATATCTATATTTAATAGGTTCCAATGCAGAAACTCGAGGGGGGAGCTTGAATGATCTTAAACACACAGATGCAGGACATTAAAAACCTAAATTACTTTTTGCACAGAACCATCCCAAAGACAAACACAGTCAGTTCACTTGTTCTCGTCTGGCCCAGAGGCAACATGCTGACACTCTAACGCTCATTGTTACTGAACTATTATCCTGATCCACTTTCCTCTTTACCAAGAAGTCTTTGAGAGACCGGGCCGCTTCAGAAACACCATCAGATCTCACGCAGAGCTGAGCGGCTGACAGGATGGATCACGTGTCAGTGTGTAGTTCTACTTTTCATGAGTTTAAACGGTGCACATGCGCAGAGGGTCGGGGTGCAGCAGCAGCAGCGGTGCGGACAGACGGACTTGTGACAGTGTTTGAGCCGCAGACCCGGACCCGGACTCGGACTCGGACTCGGACTCTGGATGTTACCTGGGGAGGATTAGTTCTGAATGAAAGTTTAACACCAGGTGAGTCTGACTGTCCTGTGGTGCGTTTCAGGACCACCGTGTGTGTGTGTTAAAGTGTGTGTCCGTGTTCAGTGTTTCTGACACAGCGGAGGATTTAATGACTTCTCTGAGCTCAGGGTCCACGCGGAAGTGTTTCTGTCGATCGGCTCCGCTTCAGACTCTGCAGACAGATGACAAGTCGGACCGAGCCTGAGATTCAAACCCGACCATCATTTAAAAACATGTCACAGAATTTTAAAGTCACGACGCGTTAAAGTTCGCGAGCTGCCCCTTGTAGCGTGTAGGTGGGGTTGGTCATGCAGAACTCCGTAAGGAAATCTGGTCATTTAAAGATCGCGTGCTTGTCTGAAGGAAATAATTACTTCTTATATAATAACTTCCTGCTTTTTAAAACCAGATGGAATCAGTCTTCACTTCGGCGTCCATCTCTTACACGGGACAGCACTTATTTTTCAGATCCTTAAACTTTTGCCTGTTTCTGTCGCAGCCGTTCGGCACCTAAACACGCCCTAAGAGCGGCAGCGAGCCCGCAGAGGGAGCGCCGACACGTCAGAACTGCGTAGAGATTTGATCAGATTTAACAGCGGCTCGGTGAAACAGGAGCAAGCAGGCAGAAGGTTCTGAAGAGTGAATACAGATGTTTTATTAACCCGTTCAGAAGTTAACCAGGAGCTGCAAACAACAACAACAGCAGCAGCAACAACAACAACAACAGCAGCAGCAGCAGCAGCTTCCAGAGGACACGTTCACATCAAAACATTAAGAAAAGTTTGATTTTCTCTAAAATCAACAACATAAAAACAGGAAGTGGACCTCGTGTCTGTGTTGTTTCCACGGTAACTGGATCAGATCCCTAACCTGGTGGGGCCTCTGAGCGTGCTCAGACATGATCTGACCGATTGTCATTGGCTCCCACAATGCACTGCACCGCAGACTGAGACCTTCACGCGTGTCGGTCGCTGGTCCGGTTCTTCAGTCCTGGTCTCGGTCTTCGCTGAGGCCTTTTGTTTTGCCCTCACCGCCATCAGAGCGTGCAGGCAGCTGACTCGGGTGAGACTCACCTGAGTCAGCTGACCAACCACAAACTGTCCCCGCTGAGTCTCACAGGCCGCCGTCTGAAGGTCGCCGTCACACCCAGAGACCGAAACGGCTGACGGAAACCAGTGCTTCTTCACGCCAGAATAAATCTGAAGCGTTGATACTGAAACCCGAGACGTCAGCGAGACGGACGCCACCGTAACCCCTGAGTACAGGACACGGCTGTCCCCAGGACCAGAACCCAGGACCAGGGACGCTGCTGATACTGGAGGTTATACAGCTATTATTGGGGGCTGGCGGGACCTGCAGAGACCTGGGGGGGGGGGGGCTGGTTGTGGTTCAGTTGTTGTTGTCAGGAGACATAATGATAGTGTTGTCCCGCCTGTACAGCCTGTTTTCACTGTGGGGGGGGGTCACCACAGACGCCGTGGTGAGTCCTGATCCAGGTGTTTACCTGTCTGTTCCAACCTGTGTGCACACCTGGGGTCTCTGGCTCTGGAACGTGATCCCATGGAATGCACTGTGGTTATCGGAAGTGGGGGCGGCTGTGGTGGATTCCTCATGTGGTCTGGGATCTGGATCCGGCAGGCGCCTGGTCTTGTGCAAACCTTACCGTAAACAAGGATCTCTGCAGGTCCAGTCAGGTTTCTGGTGAAGTCTGTCAGTCTGACTGGAAGTAGGGAAGGGGCCGTGCCCCCCCCCCCCATTCGTTTTAACCCACACATGAGTTTAACAGGTCTGAACTACAGCAGCTGCAGTGTCCCTGAATGCACCACTGCCACAACACACCTGCAGAGGACTTTAGGACTTCTGTTCATTTCTAACACACACAGACACACAGACAGACAGACAGACAGAGTCACAGAGTCACACAGACACACACACACACACAGTCACACACACACAGTCACACACACACACAGTCACACACACACAGTCACACACACACAGACAGACAGACAGACAGACAGAGTCACAGAGACACACACACACACACAGTCACACACACACAGTCACACACACACAGACAGACAGACAGACAGACAGACAGACAGACAGACAGACAGACAGAGTCACAGAGACACACACACACACACAGTCACACACACACACACACACACAGTCACACACACACAGTCACACACACACAGTCACACACACACAGACAGACAGACAGAGACACACACACACACACACACAGTCACACACACAGTCACACACACACAGTCACACACACACACACACAGTCACACACACACACACACAGTGAAACACACACACACACACACACAGTGAAACACACACTGTGCTGCAGGAAGAAGCAGTTTTTATGTTCTCTGATAATAAAACAGACAAAAACAGAAGTTCCCTTCGTCACCTTCTCTCCAGGAGTGACAGCAGTTACACAGGTGAGGCGTCCTGAACCAGGTCCTGAACCACACACTGAACCAGGTCCTGAACCACACACTGAACCAGGTCCTGAACCACACACTGAACCACACACTGAACCACACACTGAACCAGGTCCTGAACCACACACTGAACCACACACTGAACCAGGTCCTGAACCACACACTGAACCAGGTCCTGAACCACACACTGAACCACACACTGAACCACACACTGAACCAGGTCCTGAACCACACACTGAACCACACACTGAACCACACACTGAACCAGGTCCTGAACCACACACTGAACCAGGTCCTGAACCACACACTGAACCACACACTGATCCACACACTGATCCACACACTGAACCAGGTCCTGATCCACACACTGATCCACACACTGAACCAGGTCCTGATCCACACACTGATCCAGGTCCTGAACCACACACTGAACCAGGTCCTGATCCACACACTGATCCACACACTGATCCACACACTGATCCACACACTGAACCAGGTCCTGATCCACACACTGATCCACACACTGAACCAGGTCCTGATCCACACACTGAACCAGGTCCTGAACCACACACTGAACCACACACTGATCCACACACTGATCCACACACTGAACCAGGTCCTGATCCACACACTGATCCACACACTGATCCACACACTGATCCACACACTGAACCACACACTGAACCACACACTGAACCAGGTCCTGAACCACACACTGAACCACACACTGATCCACACACTGAACCAGGTCCTGAACCACACACTGAACCACACACTGATCCACACACTGATCCACACACTGAACCACACACTGAACCACACACTGATCCACACACTGAACCAGGTCCTGAACCACACACTGAACCAGGTCCTGAACCACACACTGACCACTGATCCACACACTGATCCACACACTGATCCACACACTGAACCAGGTCCTGATCCACACACTGATCCACACACTGATCCACACACTGATCCACACACTGAGCACCTCATAAAGTTTAAAGTCCACCAGATTAGTGATTTTTCCCTGAACTTTATCTGTAAGTTTCGCTGGTGCTCACTGAAAACTCTGTCTGTGCAGGTGACGGCGTGATGCCTGAAGTGGCTCTCGGCTCGCCCGGCGACGTCCCGCTGGTTGAAGGTGAGTTTCAGTGTTTTCCCAGGACAGTGAACGCAGCAGCACTATCGGACCCTCTGATTGGTCAGTTTACAGCAGCTGGTGATGATGATGCACCTGGTTTAAAGGTTCTTTCTTTATCTGCTGATTAGTTTGTTTGTTTATTTGACAGCGACAAATGCTTTATACAGTAGATGTTGTGACTAATGTGCAGCCCCTGTCCCGGTCTTTGTCCTAGTCTCTGTCCCCGGTCCTCCTCCGTTACTTCATGGTTTGGTCTGTAGAGCGTGAAAGCGTCCTCAGAGTCGAGTCCGTCTGAGTTGATGTGAGGCCTCTTTCTTCTGCGCGGCCGCCGGTGGAGGGAACCAGCAGCTCCGCATCACGGCCGTCTCACAGAGGACAAAGACGCCTGTCTCTCTGTCTGATGCTGCTGATACTGGAGAGCAGATATGGAAACAGGGCGCGCTCCATTATTCTGCGGAGGACGGGCTCACAGCCGCTGTTTGTTTAACGTCAGCGTTTGCATCATGTAAATATTGCCGCTCCAGCCTGGAGGCTCATTTTCATCTGACGTCCTCAGCAGGTCGGACACAGAGTACAGAGTACATCTTCTCTAAAGGACGTTTTTATTGGTTACTGACCAGCTGTTTAAGGTTCTCTGATTGGCTTGGATACGTGTTGTTGACGAAGGTCTCGGGTTTCCTGCAGCGTCAGACACACCTGATCAACAAACATTAGTTCTGCACGCGGAGCTGATCCTGAGTCAGCAGCTTAGTTTGTGGACGATCAGCTGACCTGATGAAGCCAAACAAACCGCTCAAACAGCTGTCACAGGAAATATATTATATATAAAACAACAAACCCTTTATTTAAAATATTAAACATGTAAAAGCACAAACCCCCCAGCTGTAGTTCTAACCAACACTAGAGACTCAGGTGTGACAGGAAGCAGCCAGCAGGTGGCGTCTCGCTCCCTCGGCGCCGCACGCTCAGGCTAATTGGATTAAACCCCACCCCCTCCTGTCAGAGCTGCAGGTACACAGACTCAGACCTGCACAGACTCAGAGCTGGTCTCAGACAGACCCCCGTCTCGTCCCCTCTCTCTCTCTCTCCGCGCTGTGTTTAAGGTAAGCTGGGATTTTACTGCCTCTGCACCAACATCTTGTGTTGAGAGCAGAAAGATTCAGCTGTTTATCAGAAACACGTTAAGATTCAGCAGGAATCCGTCGGTGTTATCGGCCGACCGCTGTGATAGAAGTGAAAGCAGAGGGACGTCAGGCTGTTGTTGTGTAAGACATGTTTTATCAGCTGTGGTTGATCAGAGAGAGGGAACGTATGTGACAGGAAACCACTGTGAGGCTTAAACGTGCTGTTTTTTGTGAGGAGTCTGGTTGGAGGTGATTTAACATCTGATCCAGAGTCTGCTACAGACTGCAGAACCATCTGAATGTCACAGCTCTGGGTGGAGGCGTCTCCGTAGCAACGACCCCCGAGGCTCATGGGTAGTGTAGTGTTTAGACTGAGACTGACAGTCTGAGATCAGAGACCTGTACCTGAGGGTGGTTAGGGTCAGACCAGCGCACCTGGATTCTCCTGATGATTGGGTATTGATCTCAGCAGCAGCAGCTGTGTGCGTGTGTGTTTTCACTTGAAGCTAATCTCAGGTCACATGACTAGAGTCTTAATCACCATGGAAACCAGCTGACTTTAACAGTGTTACATAAGAGTGGAGCTCTGATGTCACTCTGCTGACATCATCACCACCAGAGGTTCAACAGAGCGTTTACTGGTTTCTACTCTATTCTGCTGCAGTCTGGTGTATTATATTGGTTTATACTGGTCTGTACCGGACAGAGATGCTAGAGTCTGAGTCACGTCTGTGAGCTAGAGTCCGAGTCACGTCTGTGAGCTAGAGTCCGAGTCACGTCTGTGAGCTAGAGGCCGAGTCACGTCTGTGAGCTAGAGTCCGAGTCACGTCTGTGAGCTAGAGTCCGAGTCACGTCTGTGAGCTAGAGGCCGAGTCACGTCTCAAGTCACTCATGGTTATAATGAATGTTGTATCAGCTGCTGCGTTCAGTCCAGGTTGCTTATAAAACTGCATGGCTATAAGGAATTCTGTAAATGTAACCTGTTTTTCATTTACAGAGCACAACCATGTCATGTTCAATGCAATTATTGACGGCTTATTAAATACTGTAAGTCAACACACTCCCCAGACTCTTAACCCGAGTGTAACGTTAAGTAAATAAAACTGTGACTTTGCATAATCAACAATAAACCTGTAACCTGTTAGCAGCCAGCGGTAATAATTAACGTGACGGCAGCCAGCGGGACGTAAATGATTACGTTAATCGACCACCACAAGTTTGGCAAGTAAACAAACACTCATTCATCTTTTCATAACAAACGACAGTCGGAGTAAACCTCTCGTAGTTCGTAGCTAAAGCAAGAAGCAAGCTAGCGTTAGATGGCCAATGTTGGGATAAACTAACCTCAGGTTAGTAACCTATGTTGCGTTCTGCGCTTCTTTCTTTGGGTCTTGTTGCATGAAGTTTTAAAGCCAAAGATGTTTGTTGTCCTCTCTAACGTGTGGCAGCAGCTGATACTACGTCACTGCGTGTGCGACTTACGTCGGACTCGAATCCGAGTCTCAAACTCGAGTCCCCGTCTGTGGTAGCGATGTATGATCACCCATGGCTGATCGATAAGGTCCCTGCAGACGGTATTTGCTGCATGGACCCTGCTGCTCTCTGTAGTTGTTCAAGTCGTGTTCACGGCATCATTAATCCTGACTCTCATGACATTATCAGGTCGCCGGTTCAACCCCCGGCCACCACCCTTGAGTCGGGCTTCACCTGCAGTGGAGCTGCTCGGTGGTCAGCAGATCAGACTGTGGTTGTGCTGAGCGGCTTCCATGTGTGAATGTGATCATGGCCCTCAACCAAAAGAGAACTTCCCCTCAGTGAAGTTCCCCTAGAAATTATAATTATCCCGTTATTTATTCTCAGACAGATGATCTGCTTCAGTTCAATCCCTTAAAAGCTGTTTCAGTCAACATTATACAGAAAAGTCAGTTTACTGTTGAAAGAAGACGTTAATATTTAACAGTCTTTTAACACGGACTCTCATGCAGGCTGTCGTGCAGGCTGTCGTGCAGGCTGTCGTGCAGGCTGTCGTGCAGGCTGTCGTGTGGCTGTCGTGCAGGCTGTCGCGCAGGCAGGCTG
>NC_060159.1:29073261-29085512 GCF_021292245.1 Micropterus dolomieu | reverse complement strand
CGCGCAGGCAGGCTGTCGCGCAGGCAGGCTGTCGCGCAGGCAGGCTGTCGCGCATGCAGGCTGTCGCGCATGCAGGCTGTCGCGCATGCAGGCTGTCGTGCAGGCTGTCGCGCATGCAGGCTGTCGCGCAGGCTGTCGCGCATGCAGGCTGTCGCGCATGCAGGCTGTCGCGCAGGCTGTCGTGCGGCTGTCGTGCAGGCAGGCTGTCGTGCGGCTGTCGTGCAGGCAGGCTGTCGTGCAGGCAGGCTGTCGCGCAGGCAGGCTGTCGCGCAGGCAGGCTGTCGCGCAGGCAGGCTGTCGCGCATGCAGGCTGTCGCGCATGCAGGCTGTCGCGCATGCAGGCTGTCGTGCAGGCTGTCGCGCATGCAGGCTGTCGCGCAGGCTGTCGCGCATGCAGGCTGTCGCGCATGCAGGCTGTCGCGCATGCAGGCTGTCGCGCATGCAGGCTGTCGCGCAGGCTGTCGCGCATGCAGGCTGTCGTGCAGGCAGGCTGTCGTGCAGGCAGGCTGTCGCGCAGGCAGGCTGTCGCGCAGGCAGGCTGTCGCGCAGGCAGGCTGTCGCGCATGCAGGCTGTCGCGCATGCAGGCTGTCGCGCATGCAGGCTGTCGTGCAGGCTGTCGCGCATGCAGGCTGTCGCGCAGGCTGTCGCGCATGCAGGCTGTCGCGCATGCAGGCTGTCGCGCAGGCTGTCGTGCGGCTGTCGTGCAGGCAGGCTGTCGTGCAGGCAGGCTGTCGTGCAGGCAGGCTGTCGTGCAGGCAGGCTGTCGTGCAGGCAGGCTGTCGTGCAGGCTGTCGTGCGGCTGTCGCGCAGGCTGTCATGCAGGCTCTCACTTCAGCGACAGACAGTTGTGTTAAGCCCTCTTGAACGTTCCCTTGTGATGTGTGCGAGTGACTAAGGTGAGAACCTGTTGCTTCACCTGTAGAGGAAGTTAATTTCCCGTCAACAGGTGACTTATTGCTGCGTCCTGATAAGATCCAGCTTGAATAGCCAGTGAACCCTGTTATGGGTTGTGTCAGTAACATTATTTATGAACGGGGAACTTTTCACCAGATTAGATTTATAATAGTAAATCTATATTTAGAAGATTTGGGTGTTATGGATAGGGTCTCCTCTCAGAACCGATCCTCTGGCCATCGTGTCCTTAACGATGATCATCAAGCCATCAATCAGTAAGCTGCATGTTCTGAACCTGACTTCCTGTTTGGCCCTGACCCGGCTGGCGGTCGGTGAACTGCACGTCTGAAAGGTTTGTGTTTAAAAAGCAGCTTCGAAGAACCAAAAGGTCCAAAGTCAAGATATCGACATCATAATCTGAGTAACCCGTTAACCCACGTATGAAGAGCGACGCCCCGCTGCTCTTCTGGAGGTCGGGGCAGCTGATTGGTCAGATCTGAGGGGAGCGTTGTTGTTGTTGTGTGTTGTAATCTCACTTTACTGGATTAACTAACTGCTTAATCCCCATTATGACAGATTAGACACACACACGCTTCATTTTGATGCTCTCGCTGTAAAACAGCCGGCAGGAAGTCATTTTGAGCTTAAACTCTGATTCCTCCTCAGCTCTGCTCCACTGATGACACTTTATTCCTGTTTACCGTTTATAAATGCTTCTGTGTTAGTGTATATTGTCTGCTGTGTAGCAGAAAGGAGTTACAAACTCACTTTCACTCTCTAACCTGTGACAATAAACCTACCTATTTAGTTTTTTTATCATTATTATTATTATGGGTGCTATTACCTGTGTTGCTGATGTTATATCAATATTTTTATGCATTTTAAAATGAATGGGTTCCTATGGGAGCAGGGACTCCACTCTTCCAACTGTAAGAGCTTAGTGCTCCGGCATATGTGCAGCTAGAGACTCAATTTCAGCTGTAAGTTGCAGAAAAGATGTTGATCTTTCAAAGTTGTATTTGTTGTTTTGGTGCAGTTAGTTAGTGATCAGTCTCTGGAGCCGCACCTCCTGTTCCAATCGTGGGTTCGAATCCTGCAGCTGGCACCAGTGTTAACTGGTGTCAACACCTGTAGCCTATAGTGTTTGAACTTAATGATAAAAAACTAAATATGTTGACCACAAATTCCTCAGGTCACAATGTTAGAACATTATAGCTTTAAACTTTACACAGATTTTATATTAATATTTTTATGCATTTTAAAGTGAATGGGTTCCTATGGGACTTCCAACCTAGCGGGGGCAGAGCTAAATTCCCATGATGCATGGCAGTGAAGAAAGTTTTGCTATAATTTGCTAATAAGTCTCCTATTTGTTTAAAATACAAAACAAATACTTTGTGACTTATGTTTTTGTTGTTTGTTTTTTGTTGGTAATTCTTGTGGTGGTTTACTATTGAAACCTGGAGTGAAGATAAGAACAGCTGCACTGATAGATACAGAGACGCTCCTCAGAGTACTACTTCTTGTGCCTGACGTTGATTTGAGTCACGATATTAATATATTAAAGCTTGCAAATTTACGGAGCTGTTTGATGCTAACAAAATGTGGAGTCCTTACTGACTTCCAGTCTTTTGTTAACGTGATATCAAGTCTTTCACAGCACTATTCTTTGGCTGTTCATTTATTTTATTCTTCAACAGCGGAGTAGCCATCAAAATATGTTTATAAGCAAAACATGTCTTCTGTTGGAGCTTAGGAGCCATTTTTTCGATCAGAATAAGACACGATTGACAAAGAAAGTTGAAAGCCTTCCCTTCACAGTGGATCTGAGTAGTCCGGTGGTTCAGGTCTTGCTCTTGCTCCGGGTTCCAGAGATTGATGGATAAAACCCTGAAAAACAGCATGTTAACTGTTTGCTGAACAAATCATTGAGTGTCTTAGCTGATGGAGCCGCACGTTGCACCGTCTCACACGCATTTTCTTAAGGAAATGCTCATTCTAGTTTAAAGTTAATTTCAAGTTAAAACAACGTAGTTTTCATTTTCAGAACTTTAAACGAGTTCTTCTGACGTGAAGTTTTGTTGTGGAGTCTCTGTGCTCGCCAAATGCCAGAAAGAAATGTCGTTGGCGTTTTCTGTCTGGGGGAAAGTCGCTCTGAGAGACTTTGATGTGGATCTCTCTCAAACTCCCGTTCTCGTCATACGTTACCCGGTGCGTTCACGTGCTGCTTGGATGTCCTCGTTTCCCGAGTTAGAAGGTCGTTCTCCTGACTTCTGTGTGTTTGAGCTTTCAGTCGTAATGTGGAAACAACATGGCGGCTACGGAGATGTGTGAAATTAACGTTATACTTTTATTTTTATTGAGAATACTGTCGAACATTTTTCACTGTGCGGCCTTATTTTCAAATCCCAGGCGTGATCAGATGGTAACAAAGCTCAGTGAGCTGCCGGGACACGAGGGGTTAATCCTGCCAGAGCGAGGCATTCGAGGCACGCAGGAACTCTGACGCTCCTCCACAGAGGGGAGGTAAAACTCTCAGGTTTTGTAACTGAGCAGGTGAACAGCGTGACTCACCAGCTGATCACAGATCAGTCAGACTGACAGGAAGTGATGCGTCAACATGTTCAGGACTAAATGTTTCTTTCTGTCTTTAACCGACCAATCGTGAGTCACCGCTGAGGAGGCGACGGTACTGGACGTGCAGAATTCTGTTGGTTTGAGAACATGAAACCAAATCTGATCTGAGGTCAGCTGAGAATGAAGCTGAAGGTACATGATGTGTCTGAAAACCCCGCGGAGGTCACGAGGCGCCGCACACGCTCACGCGGCTTCCTGTTTGTCTGTCGTGTTTCTGATATTTTGTCCACCCTCGGTGATTGTGAGCAGACAGAAGCCGATTGGCCGTCTGAAGTCACAGCAGGCGTCTGTCCGGCCGCAACAGGACGAGACGTCGTGGTTAAAGAACTCCGCTGTGTCTCCAGAACAGTCGGCCATTGTTCTGCCTCTTGGCTCCGCCCCGCCGAGACGCTCAGTGGCACAAACAAACAAACCCACAGCCAGACGCTGCTCCCAGGTCAGCTGACCACGGCGCTGGAAGTCAGCTCTGCCTCAGAGGGAAAGTGCAGCCTGGTGCTGTGAGTCCAGTCTCAGGGTCTGGGGGCAGCTGGACCTCAGGGGGTCCGTGGAGTCCTGCAGAGTTCAGACAGGAAGCTGCAGGATCATAGCGGCTCAGACCTTTAGCTTCAAACAGATCGGTGCGCTGCTGCACTCACATGCATGACGGGAGGTGATGATGCGTCTGTTTGTTGTGATGGCAGCCGTCTGTCATGGCGTCTCGTTTCCCCCAGAGCCTCGGGATGAACTCTGACCTTTGACCTCTGGGATGTCTTGTAGTTTTTACGGCCCAGCGCCTACACGCCTGCAGGAATATTAGTCTTTGCAGATGGAATCTAATGTGGCTTTATGTTTGGAAAACAGATTATATTTATAAAAACAAAGTGTCCCAATGATTCTTATCCAAATCCAATCCAGCGCTTTCACATTTATTCATTCAGCTGACGCTTCTATCCAAAGCTAAGCTAAGTGCTCGGGGACATGTTGGTGGATGGGTCACAGTGGGGAATCTTATCCGTCACTGCCCCCTTTTACCCGTTGAAATGGCTTTAAAGGGCCGGTACAACCACTAACACTAACGAGAAGAAGTCTGTGTGGGCAGTGAAGTGAACATTAATCATGCTCTCATTCGGGATCAGTTCTCTGGCTGGCTTCTTCTCTGTAGCCCCTGAGGCTCATGGGTATTGTAGTGTTTTAGAGAGGCTTCATGTTGGCGTGAACGTTGGAGACACTTTGTTTTTCAGCAAAGTGCTTTACAGTGAAAACACAGAGTCAAAGTTAAAAACATGGAATAAACTAGAAGAGCACCTAATCACTCCTCCTGCTGCTCCTGCTCCGCCTCCTCCTGCTCCTCCTCCTCCTGCTCCTGCTGCTCCTCCTGCTCCTCCTCCTCTTGCTCCTGCTCTTCCTGCTCCTCCTGCTGCTCCTACTCCTCCTGCGCCTCCTGCTCCTCCTGCTCCTTCTCCTCCTATGCCTCCTGCTCCTGCTGCTCCTGCTGCTCCTCCTGTCCTGCTGCTCTTGCTCCTGCTTCTCCTCCTCTTGCTCCTGCTACTCCTCCTGCTGCTCCTCCTCCTCTTGCTCTGCTCCTTCTGCTCCTCCTCCTCTTGCTCATGCTGCTCCTGCTCTTCCTGCTCCTCCTGCTGCTCATGCTGCTCCTGCGCCTCCTGCTCCTCCTGCTCCTTCTCCTCCTATGCCTCCTGCTCCTGCTGCTCTTGCTCCTGCTCCTCCTCCTCTTGCTCCTGCTACTCCTCCTGCTGCTCCTCCTGCTCCTCCTCCTCTTGCTCTGCTCCTCCTACTCCTCCTGCTCCTCCTCCACTTCTTGCTCCTGCTGCTCCTGCTCCTCCTCCTCCTCCTCCTCCTCTTGCTCCTGCTGCTCCTACTCCTCCTGCTCCTTGTCCTGCGCCTCCTCCTCCTGCTCCCTTCACCTCATTTCCTTTTTCTTCCCTTTTAAAAACTCTTCCTCCTTTTGTCCTCTTTGATCTTTACTTTGAGCGACTCCTCCTCCGTCTGTTGTCCCTCCTCTTTCTCTTTTTATGCTCCTCCTCCTCCTCCTCCTCCTGTAGTAACATGTGTGCGTCTCCTCACTCTCTCCTGACCTGTGGAGCCTTCAGGTGTCTCTAGAGCTGCAGGAGAACGCAGTGTTTTCTCCCTGTTGTGTCACTGAGGGACTGAGTTAGAGGTGATGGGGTATCAGAGGAGCATGTGGCGCAGTCTGGCCGGAGGAGGAGGAGGAGGAGGAGGAGGTGTTGCTGTGGTGAGGTGCTCATGTTCAGAGGAGGAGGTGAACATCTCCTTCAGGAGCGTTGGGGAGGAGCGGCGGCTCAGACGAGCGTTCGTCCGCCGCTGGTTCGGTGAGTTTGATGCCGGCTGGTTCTCGTTCTCTCCGTCAGCCTGGGGAAGCTGAAACGCTGGCAGAGGATGTTTCAGCTTCTAAGAGAGAAAGAGATTTGAACTTGTTTAAAAACATTTGGACTGTTAGTTAAAGCCTGTGTGTGAGCGTGTGAAGCGAGTGAAGCGTGCCACGGCCGCTCTGTCGGCGCTAACGGCTGCTGAGGTCAAAGTTCAGGTGTTTGGTTTGAAAGTAAACACTGATCTGTGACTGGCCCTCTCATCTTATCATGTATAAATTCCCTTCCTGCTGGGTCAGTGAACGCCCCGCTGACTTCACACTGGCAGGAAGCCAAACGGCTAACGGACTGTGTGTGTGTGTGTGTGTGTGTGTGTGTGTCGGCCCACAGTTTGAAATTGTTTTCATTCAAACTGTGAGCCGGACACACAAACACACACTCACACACACACACAAACACACACTCACACACACACTCTCATCTGGTTTTGTTCTTTGAGGCAGGATCTGAGTTAAAGTCGATGCAGTTTGAGTTTCAGTCGGTCGTTGCGTTCAGGCCACGCGAGCAGAGCGGGAACATCTGGAGCTGCTGTGACTTGGTCGTCCAGATGTTTGTAGTTAAACTACAGACGTGTTGGTGAGGCTGCAGGTTCATCAGCTGATCCACAGTTTCTATACAAAGATTTACTGAAGTGATTGTGGATAAAAATAGTTTTTCTCTGTGTCTCATTCCCTCCTCTGTGTCTCATTCCCTCCTCCCTGCCCCTCTGTAGGGAGATGTATGTAGAACAGTGAGCTCACTCGCATCATTAAAACAACACTTTCGGACTCCACTCCGTCGTTATTTTGGTGCCGTTAATTACGTCATTGCCGTCGGACAATCAGTTTTTTCTATCAGCGCAGTGCATGATGGTATATACGGCTTGGTTAGTGACCATCGGCTGTACACTACTTTTCAAAATGCATTCTGGGATACATTGAGAGGACTATATAGGGTATAATAGCTCTCGCTATACATTCGGACAGCACTACAAAACGGCGAGTAGTTGGTGATTTTGGACACAGCCTGTGTGAAATATTATTTATGAACGAGGCTTCAACAGGCTGCGTTCAACAAATCTACAGACCCTATTTCACAGTTTCAGGCTGCGTTCACAGCTTAAAACAAAACTGATCTCCGTCTCTATTTAGATTATTACATGTATTTTTATAGAAATGTTTCTGACTTAACCAGTTACAGCTCAAAGTTGTGCGGCAGTCTTAATGTTGAAAAGGTTTTAATAAGTATTGAATCTTCATTCATGAATTATTTCCACAGCAGCTAGCAAAACAAACGGTGTTGTTAAAGGAAGAATCTCCTTCTGTTCCCTGCTGGACTGAACGCCGTGCTGTTGTCTCTCTGTCTCAGGCGGCGGGCTGTCGGCGTCTCTGCTGCTCAGATATTTAGCTAAACCCTCTGAGCGGTGGTTAGCCGGTACGTTCGCTAGCACCCAGACCGCAGGGCGGCCGTGTTGAGCAGCGAGGTGGGAAACTGTTTTTTAAACTTATTCGTTTAAATAATTTAAATGTGTTTAAAATGTCTCTGAAGCTACTGAGGCAGAACTAGTAGTTTTAAAACTAGTGAGCAGCAGCTTCATGTCCTGGAAGCTGCTGTAATAAATACTTTCCAAGCTGTAAATCTTGTTCAAGTCAACAGCTGGAAACCTGAGAGTCTCTTTAAAGCTCTTTTCTTCGTGGAGTTTCCCACCATGAGCTCAAAACGGCCGCCTGCTGAACACCAAACTGTCACATCACAGACGATCACAGCAGACTCACACAGATCACAAATCAATCAGTGTCATTGATCAGATCAGAGGGAACCTGCTGATGAAGGAACCTGATTGGCTGATGGGGGGGGGGGTTGTCATCATCATCATCATCATCAGGACCCACTGGGGAAACTCTGGTGACTGAGCTCATGAAGTATCTGTAGATTTGAGTCGAACGTCCCGGCTCAGTAAGTTTTATTTTGTCAAGCGGTAACCATGGTGATATTATGTTGTTTTTGGCTTCCTGGTTGTTTACTGACTGCAGAGGTGGTTTGTGCCCAGCGAGACGAACACATGGCTTTTGGTAGTTTCTGATATGGAGGAAGTTGACCTTTACTGTATAAAGTTACCTTCTGAGTTAGTTTTTAAAAGTCAGATTAGATTATTACAGCAGGATATTTGACATCTGACACGCTGTCTGTGTTTCAGCTGCAATGTAAAGACTTCATCTGTCGAGCTCTTAGTGAAGAACACTCAGGAGACGTTTACACTGGAGGACGTGTCCCCAACACTTTTTACATTTGTAAAAAATGTTCTGAAAAATAGCAAAAAGAAATGTGACAGAACAAATGAAAGGTTTATTTGTATAAAAAAAACACACAATGTAGTTGAAATATAGAAGAAAGATCTGCATCGTCCAAAAAAAGTAACTTAAGCTAAAAAAACAAGATGCGGTTTGTTTTTCCCTTTTATATAAATAAAAACATTTCCGCCATTGATTGGTGCAGAAAATGTCTCCAGGATGAAGGAAATTAACTTGTTAACTTTGTCAACATTAGATGTTTGTTCTGTATCGTATTAAAATATCTTGTCGTCCTCATGAATATCGTGGATGCTCTGGTCTGCTGAGCTAATCACCCCTCTGACCTGAGCCCTGATGTCGTCACCACTTCTCAACACACAATGTTCTCACTTTTTAAAGTTTGAGTTGAGTTTTTGAGCCGCTGCGTGACGCCTGCCATCACTGAGGATCGAGACAGAATCGATTTATACGACGTGTCTAACAGACGTCAGACATGTTGAATCATTCAGGGTCACTTCCTCTTCCTGAGGAGATCGTTGCAGCGTCTAGATTGTGCGATATGCCTGCAGAAATAAAGACCTCGTCAGGATTAAACTGAACAGGTTTAGACGAGTCTAGAGATTCTGTAAATTCCTCTGAGCAGATAGAAACGCTGCAGGTAGAGGAGGAATCTGTTGGGTTTATTTTTAGCTCAGGGAGTTCTTAATAATAATCATCTGTGTGCGGTTACATCATCGAGACGTCTGTCCGGGAACAAATAACAAACTCCTTAAAGTCTGTTTCTGCCTCCTCACTGAAGCTCTTATTGTGAAAGGCAGCAGTGATCTAAGTAAGACTCTTATTGTGAAAGGCAGCAGTGATCTTAGTAAGACTCTTATTGTGAAAGGCAGATCAGAACGATCAGCTGATCAGTGGATGATAATCAATAATAATGTGATAATGTTGTTGGAACCTCGATCGTTAAGGAAACGTACAGAATCAGCTGATTGATTTTGATTGATGGGTGTGATCACCATCACAACGCTGTCAGTGCGAACTGCTTTGTTCAGTGACATCATTATGATGTCATCCTCACCTGTCAATCACCCCCCCTCTCTCCTCAGACTCCTCCCGCCTGTCCACCGCCTCCATCAGCAGTAATGAGCGCGCTCCGTCGGCCACGCCCTCCGACTCCTCCTCTTCCGACCGCCGCCCGGTGAGCCTGATCTCCACGCTGTCCTCGGGCTCCGGGGACGACAACCTCGCCCCCCCGCCGTCCACCCAGACCTCCGACATCCACCTGGACCTGAGCCCTGGGGGGGGCTCTGCAGAGGGCCAGGGGGCGTGGCCAGGACCCGACGAGGCGGGGCGGAGCGTCAATCGCACAAACAACAACAACAAACCGTCCACGCCGAGCCGGTTCTCCAGCCGCCGCCAGCAGGTGTCGCCGTTCATAGCCAAAACCATGGCGCCGAACCCCCAGCTGACCTACCTGGACCGGGTCGTCATGGAGATCATCGAGACGGAGCGGATGTACGTCAGAGACCTGCGCATGATCGTAGAGGTGAGACGCTTTGATCCTTTGTCTCAACAACGTCAGAATTTATAAAGTATGAACTGTGTTTCAAACGCGTCAAGTAGAATAATTAGATTAATAAAATCTGTCTTTAATGTAAAATCACTTTTTCTGCATTAAATAATTTGTTTTAAATTCTAAATATAAAATTATTGTTGCCGTGTGACTGCGTTTAAAGTAAAATAATTTCTCTTAATGTGAAACAGAAATAAATTTAATTATTTTTAAAACTAAAGACATGGAAAACAAATTAAAAAAGATTCATTTGAGCATTTGAGTAAAGTATTTAACTGATAAGGAAGTGTTGTTATCTGTTTAAATGGTGTTTCCTGCGGCAGCTTCAAAATAAAAGCCAGTAAACCTTCAGTAGAGGTTGTGTTAGCGTTAGCGGTGAGCTAACAGTCAGAGCACTTCCTGTCTTCCTGCACGTCACATACTGCGTCTGACTTCATTAAATATAAGAATTATAACTTTACGGCCTCATAAACAACAACAACACTGGCAGTGAAGGAGGTGAAGCTACAGGAAGTGCAGCAGTCCCAGACTTCCTGTTCAAACACAGACGTGTACATATATAATGAGAAGTAGTATAAATACTGTATTTATATTTGTGTAGGACGTTTAGATCTGTGTGCTGTCGTCTCTGAGCTGCCAGTGACTCCTCTTAATGACGCCGTCACAGACTATAATTAACGGGTTAAGACGTTCTGCAGCGGCGGGATTAGCTGCTTATGTAACGGTCAGGATCACAGAGAGACCTGAACCCAGAGGGAAGACCTGGACCTGCAACACCCCGACTCGTCCTGCAGTCCTGCAACAGTAGACCACATCACATCAATGTAAAATCCACAATATAATGATGTGAAATAAATATTTAATAGAACATAATTAAGAATTAAATTATTTTAAAAATGTTTTTATCATGTAAAACAATCAAATTTAAATGATCACACAATTGTTGTTGCATAATAATAGAGAAATAAGTAGATAGAAAACAAATGAAATTTAAAAATAGCAAAAAAGAAACACATATAAACATTTTAGAATCATTTGTTTTATTTCAGAACATAAATGAGATTAATTTAATATAAATCAATAATTGAAACATAAAAAGAGGGTTTAAGTGTTGAAATGCAAAGAACCTAATAATTAATGTGTGAATCACAGTGGAGTCAGCGCGCCCCCTGCTGGACAGGCTGAGGCACGACAGGAAGACAGACTTGGCTTAACACCTGTCCTCCTCTGTCTGCAGGACTACCTGGCCCACATCATCGATCAGTGTGACCTGTCCATCCGTCCCGAGCAGGTCTGCGCTCTCTTTGGAAACATCGAGGACATCTACGAGTTCAACAGGTGGCCGACGATTCAGTCAATAACCGATAATCATCGTCATGATAATCCCCCGTCAGGTGTAAACAGGTGTGTCGTTGTAGCGCTTCCTCAGAGGACTCGCTCGCCGACTCTCCTTCACGTCGGAGGTGAGTTTGGTTTGTGGACCAGGAGCTCCCGGCCGACCGCATGCTGCGTGCTGTGCTGAACGTCTCCTTTCACCTGGAAACACCTGAGAGACTTCCTGCTGTTACGGCTTCTTTAGACGTTACAAACCTCCAGAGGCTTCGAGACTGAATAATCAGTAAACAGGTGTGGAGTGACGTCACCCGCTGGACAGGTGACGTCACTCCACCTGCTGTCAGACAGGAAGGTTAAAGGTTCATTCCTCTCAGATCGTCTTCAGACTGAAATCTGTTGAGCTGCAGGACCAAACGAACACGTTTCACTTTCTCACACTTTGTTGTTCGAACTCACCACAGGGGCCGTTTAGCAGCTGTTCTGGAGCTTTTGATCACATGATCCTCATCAGCAGAGAGTCATTAAATATCAGTTATTAAATATCTTTATTGTGGATGTTTTAATTTAACTAAATTAAATTAGAGGGTTAACCAGCTGCTGAGGAAGACAGGGTACGTGATCAAAAGCTCAGTTGCTAAACGGACCTGCAAACTGTTTGTTTGTGGATAATCCCAGCTGACTGTTATTGTTGTTGTTGTCGTCATGGTGACGGTGTTTCCTGTTCACAGCGAGCTGCTTCAGGCTCTCGACCTGTGTGACAACGACCCCGTCGCCATCGCCCGGTGCTTCGTCATGAAGGTGAGAAACGTTTCAAACCACTAAACCTCGTTGATTTTTCAGAGCTTTATTTTGAAAGAACAGGTTGATAAAGGAAGTCTGTTTCTGTGACTGAAATTTAAAACGTTTTCTCTAAACGAATCTGCAGGTCTAAATAATAATTGTTTAGAAAATAGAAAATATCTCCTCAGATATTAGCGTTAAATTATTTAGATGATTCAGTCGTTTTCTGAATCGTTTTGGTTGTTCAATATTTATATATCTGTATATTTACATTAAAGGGAGCCTTAAAGTTATTTATGCAACTTAGAGTGAAAGATTTTTATAGTTTTTTCGACCCCCCCCCCCCCCACTGAGCTAAGGGGGGGGGGGGGGGGGGGGAA
>NC_060159.1:29068890-29073241 GCF_021292245.1 Micropterus dolomieu | reverse complement strand
AACTGACGGTGACTTTGCTTCTACAGTTTTTAATCTTCTGATCAAAGCGATCAGGATATCAAAAGTTAACAGAGAGTCTTTTGTCTGTGAGTGTCGACGTGATGATGTACTGTTTGTTTCAGAGCGAGTACTTTGAGATCTACACGCAGTACTGCACCAACTACCCAAAGTAAGTACTGACAGTACACACAGACTTTCTCATGTTGTTCAGTCTGCCTGCTCACACCAGGTACCTGTAGATCTGGTCATGTGACCATGATCCTTAGTTAACCCTACAGATGGTTCAGAACGCAGATGGTTCAGAATCATGTCCCTCCATTACTCAGTGACCTCCACTGGCTCCCCGTGGCCTCCAGAATCAAATTCAAGTCCCTAATGCTGCATACAGAGTGACTACTGGGTCTGCACCATCTACCTAAACTCCATAATACAAACTTACGTTCCTTCTCGGCCGCTACGCTCCTCCAACGAACGCCGCCTGGCTCTGCCATCCCTTCACACAAAGCGACCTCAGTCCCTGTTCTCATCTGTGACACCACGATGGTGGAACGAGCGACGCCATCAGAGCAGCGGCGTCTCTCTCTGACTTCAAGAAGCTCCTGAAACCTCTGCAGAGATCACTTCCTCTGATAACATCTCTGACATCACTTCCTTATGCAAGGCGGGTTATCAGCACATTTCAGCCACCAGACAACTCAAAGTGCGTTTCATAAAATATAAAAGCAACACAGGGAGAAGACATTTCAATACAGTTCTAAAAAATAAAAACGGGGTCATTTCCCAGTTTTACCTTCTTGTTTATTTCCCATCTCTCACACCAGTCAAGCCTCGTACCATATTTATTTCCTCTTATTCACGATCGTCTCAGTGAATCCAGATTGTTTTCACCGCAGTGTTGGTAAAAACACTGAGAACAGCAGAGAAAAACGTTTATAATTCTCTCGTATTGGTTGTAGAGCTGCACAATGAATCGTTTCAGCATCGTCATCGTGATTTGAGCAACACTCAAATTAACTCACCTCGACTTTTTTGCTGCTTGATTCATTTAGCTGACTCTGTTGTTTTTATGTTTTTATCATTTAGTTTAAAATATTTTGCATTAAAGCAAAGAAAGGATAGTTTGTGCTAAAAAAAAAATCTTCAGGCTAAAAGTTTCAGCTTATTAATTTTTACGTTCTGTGCATTTAGAGGAGATTGTTTTATTAGCCACGCGACAATGCCGGATGTTTACAGGATGTTTAAGCTCTACATCACGTGTATACATTACAAAGACACACAGACAGTACAAGACGCAGTCATGTGTTCAGAGTCCTGACGGGGGCAGAGCTGGACCTGCAGCGCCTCCCTGAGGAAGCAGCTGGAAGAGGCGGTGAGCAGGATGGGAGGTCGCTTTACAGTCCGACGTCTACAGAGGGAATCGGCTGAGGGAAGTGGTTTTCCTGTGATCCTGGATGCTGTGTTGACACTCCGCTGTAGTTTCTTCTTTGTACCGTACTGTGGCCGATGATGTAATAATGGACTCGACGATAGCGGAGTAGAACAGAACAAGGAGTTGATGCTTGATCCGGTATTTTTGAAGGTGCCTGAGGAAGTAAAGTCTTGATGTGTTCGCTGTTAGTTGTGTGTTCCTAAGAATTTAAAGGAGTGTGATTGGGGTGCCGTTTATTTGTATGGGTGTTTTGGGAAATGGCCTGCGTCTAAAGTCGATAATGAGTTGTTGAGCTGGAGCTCATTGTTCAAACACCAAGTGACAGCTGGTCCGCCTCCATGCGGAGCTGGCTTTCATCAGTGTTCGTGTCCGAGAGTGTGGTAAAGAGTTTAAATAATAATTAGTTCAAATGCTTTCATTACACAGATGTTAGCTGGACTGCAGTCATCGAGGAATGATGGTGGAGCAGTTAAAGCACTGTGGGACTGTACATTGGCTTAATGAGGTGTTAAATATGGTGGATTCTCCTACAATGATTCTAGGAGGATTAATTCTTCTCTAATAGAGCAGCTGAAGTCAGCTGGTGAGACCTCCTGGATTTTTTCACATCCCATGCAGGAGGCCAGCCGCTGTGGAAATCAAATCTAACTGTGTTTTACCTGCTCTGATCTGTTTTTCGCTGCAGTTCGGTGGCGGCGCTGACCGAGTGCATGAGGAATAAAACTCTGGCTACGTTTTTCCGGGAGCGGCAGGCGTCGTTGAAGCGGTCGCTGCCTCTGGGTTCATACCTGCTCAAACCCGTCCAGAGGATCCTCAAGTACCACTTGCTGCTCCAGGTACGACCCGACACACCTGAGTGACAGGTGGAGGCCGTGTTCCTCAGTATGTTTCGTTCAGAGTCAGAGTTTAGAAAAGTAAATAAAATATATGAAATGAGGCTGTTACTGTTACTGATGATGGTGTACCTGTGCAGGAGATAGCGAAGCACTTTGACCCGATGGAGGAGGGCTATGAGGTGGTAGAGGAGGCGATCTACACCATGACGGGCGTGGCCTGGTACATCAACGACATGAAGAGGAAACACGAGCACGCCGTCAGACTGCAGGTCAGTCACAGAGACAAGTACATCTACTTTATGGCATCCTGTGCTCGTCCCTCTTCCTGTTTGTTTGTCCTGTCAGGGTTTCATGTTGTTTCACCTGAAAAGCAACTTTGGTTCAACATGTGACAGCAGAACCGGGTTGGACCTCCTCAGAGTTTACATGTGACCACTCTGTGGTCCAGTCACCACTTCTTAAAACAGCAGATTTCCAATGGAAGTTCTGCACAGAACACTTTTTACTGATAAAAGGACGTATCTACAGTTCAGTAAACACCTGTACTGAACATGTCCGTCAGGTTCATAGTTGTTTTGATGAAGCTAAGCTAACAGCAGGCTAATAATAATGTTTGTTCCGTGTTTTCTTCAGGAGATTCAGTCTTTGCTGCTGAACTGGAAAGGTCCAGACCTCACCACGTACGGAGAACTGGTTCTAGAGGGAACCTTCAAAGTCCATCGGGCCAAAAACGAGAGAACGCTCTTCCTGTTCGACCGCATGCTGTTGATCACCAAACGCCGCGGAGAACACTTCGTCTACAAGACGTACATCACTGTGAGAACAAACCTGCTCTAGAGTTTAGAGCGTTTAGAGTTTAAGTATCTGCACAGGGAATAAAACAGAACAGAAGTGGCTTTATTAATTAATTTCACCAGGAAATGAATTAATAGATGTTTATTAGTGAAGAAACACAAACCCTTTAGATGAACCCACCGGCTGTGTTTATTGTGAAGCAGATTCATGAATCTTTATGTCTCTGTGTTCAGTGCGCCACCCTCATGCTGATTGAAAGCGCCAAAGACTCTCTGAGCTTCAGCGTGACTCATTACAAACATCCCAAACAGCCTCACACCGTCCAGGTGAGTCTGCACCTGCCAAACACCTGCTCACCTGTGTGTGTGTGTGTGTGTGTGTGTGTGTGTGTGTGTGTGTACACAGTATGTATAGACAGTATGTCACAACAGTGAGTCCACCCCTCACATATATTTGTAAATATATGATTGTATCTTTTCATGTGACAACACTGCAGAAATGACTCTTTGCTACAGTGTAAAGCAGTGAGTGTGCAGCTTGTATAACAGTGTAAATCTGCTGTCCCTGCTGTAGAATCACATATTTACAAAGATGTGAGGGGTGGACTCACTTTGTGAGACACTGTATTTAGTCGGCTCTCCTTCAGGTGGTGAACAGGTCGAGTCTGCGGTGATGAAACATTTCTCTTTGTTGTTTCCAGGCGAAGACGGTGGAGGAGAAGAAGCTGTGGGCTCATCACATCAAACGCATCATTCTGGAAAACCACCACGCCATCATCCCACAGAAGGTCAGACACCACCTGTAGCACCAGTATACGCACCTGTAGCACCAGTATACGCACCAGTATATGCACCAGTATACGCACCAGTATATGCACCAGTATACGCACCTGTAGCACCAGTATACGCACCAGTATATGCACCAGTATACGCACCAGTATATGCACCAGTATACGCACCAGTATATGCACCAGTATACGCACCTGTAGCACCAGTATACGCACCTGTAGCACCAGTATACGCACCAGTAGCACCAGTATACGCACCAGTAGCACCAGTATATGCACCAGTATACGCACCAGTATACGCACCAGTATACGCACCAGTATACGCACCAGTATATGCACCAGTATATGCACCAGTATATGCACCTGTAGCACCAGTATACGCACCTGTAGCACCAGTATACGCACCAGTATACGCACCTGTAGCACCAGTATATGCACCAGTATATGCACCAGTATACGCACCAGTATATGCACCAGTATACGCACCAGTATACGCACCTGTAG
>NC_060159.1:29057302-29068790 GCF_021292245.1 Micropterus dolomieu | reverse complement strand
GACACCACCTGTAGCACCAGTATACGCACCTGTATGCACCAGTATACGCACCAGTATATGCACCAGTATACGCACCAGTATACGCACCAGTATACGCACCAGTATACGCACCAGTATATGCACCAGTATATGCACCAGTATATGCACCAGTATATGCACCAGTATACGCACCAGTATACGCACCAGTATACGCACCAGTATACGCACCTGTAACACTGCTTTTACTTGCTGTTTTTGTTTCAGGCTAAAGAGGCCATCTTGGAAATGAACTCCATATGTGAGTAAATGTTTTTGATTTGATCTTCATCAGTTAGAAAAAGAGACATTTAATGATTACGTGATCTAAAGATATTTAATCATTATTTAATAATTATTGACCGTTACGAACACGACATTACTGTTCAGACTGAAGATCAGTTATTAAACCTCACCGGCTCATAAAGGTAATCAGCTAAGATAATTCTGTGAGTCATTAAATATCACATCATCCATTATCATCATCATCCAGCATCCTTTACTTTAGTAAAAATACTAATAGAACGATGTACAAATACTCCGTTTCAAGTTAAAGCAAGTATTCATTTTGTTATTAAAGAACACACTTAAAGTGTCCAAAGTAAAACTACTTGTTCAGATTATTAATATCTCACATGTGACTGTGATATTATAACAGATCTGTAAAATCACCCAGAACAATATGTACTGATCACATGTTCTCTAAAATAATTGTTGTTGTTGTGTCACCTGTAGACCCTCCAAGGTACCGTTACAGCCCTGAGCGGCTGAAGAAAGCTCTGTCTCAGTCTGATGAGATTCCACGAGACGGTTGTCAGGGACGACAACAGTCGGGTAAACACACGCCAACGACGTGATCTACTTCCTGTTTACAGATTTGTTTCTCACATCCGTTCGTTCTCTCTGTGTTTATCTTTAACGTTGCTGTTTCTTCTTCAGAGCCGACCAAACAAGTACTGAAGAACACCAAAGGTACAAACATGTTGTTGTTGTTGTTGTGACTAAGACTACTTCCTGTCTCGTGTTAGATTCACTGTCCTCAACTTTATTCTTTAAAAGTCAGCTGTATGAGGACAAACAAGCAAATCCAACGTTGTTTCAGTGTTCGGCTGATAATGTATCATGACAACAAAGTGCATCATTTGTTTTTTATTATTCTGTTATTGTTTTTATTCACAAGTTCACATGTTTCAAGTTACATCGGTTACCATGATGATGTTACTGATCAGCTGATTAGATCCAGAGGTCAAACAAGTCTCAGCTGATCTTTCTGATTAGTCTGTCAGAGACATGGTAATGAACTCTCTCTGCTGTCTGTGTTTAACCAATCATCGTGTCTGCTCTTCTTCTTCTGCTGCGGATTCTCCTGCTGATCACACAGCCGTCATAAAGGTAAGAGTCAGACTTTAACCAGCGTTCAGCCTTAATGCTGTTGTAGGTCAGGCAGGACATTTCAGTTTGCAGTTTGTCAGGTGACCACAGTGTTGTAGGAGGACAGTGGGCTGTGGAAGGACACTGTTCAAAGCCAGTAACCAGTGCAGACGTTAATCTGAGAAAATGGTGCGATTCATCTTTATTTTGGCTCTGAGATTCAGTGCTTTGCAATAATGAAGGAAAAATAAAATAAAAGTCGTTGTTGATTTCTGACCTCTAAAAGAAAACATGCTTGACTTTGCTTAACCAACGAAGGTTAAAATCAACTGCTTAAAACTCAACATTTATTTGTTTATCAAATTTAAGGTCTGGGCCAAATAAAATGCTCAAGACTCTGAGAGTCACAAGGTACATGTTTAGCTAATATTACGGGATATTAGAGGAACAACTGTGTGTCGTCAGCGTAACACATAACGTGACTCAGGGGAAACATGAACAACGAACCACTACAGGCAGCTGAGAAGGTTGTAACTTCTAGGAAGGAGGGGAACCATTATATTACATGGATGTTCACCCAGTGCTCAGAAGGGGGTCGTGGTCTGCAGTGTCGCAGGCAGCACATTAATGTTGCAGTCATTAGCGTCTACAGGTAGCAGCGACTTCGATTAGTGCAGACTCAGAAACCAGATTGAAAAATATTCAAAAAAGAAAGACGACCTTTTCAATAATCTGAGAAAGTTTTGATATTCACAGTAATCCAGAGAGTTGTCTGTACACCCATGGGCACACTGCTACCAGGAGCTGTAACTGTAATTATTACTGGGGGGGGTTGAAACATGACCCAGAGGACCAGGTGATAAACCCCCGGGGCCTTTGGACCCCCGGGGGACTGAGGAACAGGTGGTCCAGCACTGCTGTCAAATCAACACTACATTAGTCCTAGAAAATGGAAAACCGGATGGTGTGTGACGTCCTGCAGCACTCGGACACTGAGGGGGAGTTCCGCCGTCGCCAGCCCGCCTCCAGCAGCAACACGCTGGGCGAGTCTGAGGCTCACCGGGCCGCTGAAGAGGAGGAGGAGGCGGGGAGGTTGTGTCCTCAGCAGTCAAGTCAGACGCCAGCAGAGGACAGCGAGTCAGACGAGATTCTGCTGGAGGACGACCAGGTAGACGACTTCGCCAGCTCCGTGCTGGCTGCCATCTCCTGCTGGCACTACGGCGCCCAGGCTCTGCTTTCAACAGGGGTTACCATGGTGACGGTGAGGCTTTCTGCTGCCAGCCAGGTGTTCTTCGTGTTCCCCCCCAACATCTGGTTGCCTGCCCTCCTCCCGTCCTTCTCCGGCTCTGTAACAAACTAAAGTCACGGATAACGGCGCTCCCCGCTCCGCTCAGGGATGACTTACTGCTGCCTGGAGCTCTCAGCCACCTGCTGCATGAGCTTCACGTGTGGAACTAACACCAGCTGCATGTTAGGGGTCAACGCTAACCCTCAGCAGGGTGACGGACACGGGACTGTTTATGTTCAGTGACGGTTAGAGAAGGCAATCCTTCACATCGAACAACATCAACTGTCAGTTTCTGATAAAAACCCTCTTGTTCTGTCTTCTCCAGTGTTTCAGTTTCATCTCTGTGTCCAGGACCTGTTTAGCCCAGCTTAGCACTGGATCTGGGGGAAACAGCTAGCCTAGCTCCATCAAGAGAAAAACCCAGTGCAGAACTGCCGTTGAAAATCTGCTGTTTTATGTCGACTTCACTCAACCACAGAGTCACAAAATAAAACACTCTATTATATCAAACTTGATAGACACAAAGAGTGCAAACCCTGAGGTTTAACCTTCTTTTTAAAGCTGTCAAAGTGTTTGATGCCTTCAGTTTGGTCTGGCAGGCACAACGTCCTGCTATAGCATGGAAACGTGAAGCTGCACATCATCTGTAATATCATAAACCTTTTTCTTATATGTACCTGTTGTATAAAGAAGGTACGACATAAACCCCAGACAGACTTTCTCTTTTGATGGGGCCACGCTAGCTCCTGCTTTCCAGTCTTTGTGCTAAGCTAGGCTAAACTCATCCTAGACCTGTTGCTGTTCTAAATTGATATAACTGAAAACACTCTGGAGAAGACTGAGAACAAGATAATTTATTAAAATGCTGAATTGTTCAGTGCAGCTCATTCTGATGGAAAAGTTTAGCAGCTGATACAGAATTTTCACACCTACGTTTTACCTTCATGTATTTTTAGCTTTTGTGGCATCTGACCTGCAGCTTTTAAAGCATATTGTGTGATTTAATCTTTACCGCTGTGGGGCCGAACACCGAATCTAACTGAAAGCTTGTTTGGTTGCATAGTCGAACCAGGCGTTTGCTGCGGCTGTCTGTGTGTTGTTGCTTTGTTTATTTGCACGTGTGGTTGAAGAGACTGATGGATGATTCAGCTGCACAACATTTATCACCTAACTGCCGATCACAGCCGGAGATGGTTACTGTTGTTCATTCTGTTTGTTCACTCGGTAGAAAAACTGGTGTCTAACCACGATATAGTTTGATTTGCTTAGATTTCTTCCCAGCTCAGGACAATGAAGCTCAAAGCATCCAAAAATTATAGTTAACAAACTTTAGTGTTTGGTTTTGGTTCTGTGGATCATCCAGACAACACGTTGCCTCTGAAGGAGAAGGTGATTTATTGTTTGTGGTTTGGGTGAAATGACCCTTTAAGAATGAGTGGACAGTGTTTTTACAGCAGAGTAACACTAATATAATAATTAACACTAATGCAGTCGTGGTTTGTTATTTGTGGTTTTATATGAGGATATTAAAATATTTAAACTCACAGCTTCAGTTTGATCTGCTGCCCTTAAAGAATTTATTTTGTCTTTGTTGAAGGAGGCCGAGGGAGACGACGTCTCTTCTAATGGCTGTAACAAAGAAAATGGCCGACTTCCTGAAGAAGACGAGCCGGGTGGACTTCAGCCGACGTGTGAGCAGGTAAATAACAGCACAGTGGACGACTCACTGGTTTGATACCTTGTTTGTTTTTACAGCAAGTCCTGACATCACTTCCTGTCTCTCATTCAGCGTTTCTTTCATCGGTTCCTGAGGTTTACTTTCCATATTCAAAGACAGATCAGCTCCTCTGCAGCAGCTGGATTTTAAAAACTCTGGTGATTTAAACAAAGTGCAACAACAATTGCATTGTGAGCACAAAAAACTACAGCGCCCATGAAAATTCACCAGCGTATTAACAGATAGCTTGGTTTCGTCCATATCCGTAAAATTCATCAACACTTTCTTCTCTCCTGAATGAACTCTGGACTCGCCCGTGGGCTCGTTTCTTCTGTCGGGTCGTGATGTTTATCCCCCTTTGGCCTGAGGGCTTATGGGAAATGGTGCCTCAAAAAACATTCAAACTGAAGAAACACAGATATGAGATTCCGTTCTGACAACTGTGGTGGGAAAAAGCGTGTTTAAATAAACAGCTCAGGACCTCACAGGGACACATCACAGAGAATCAGCCGAGTGAGCTGCAGTGTAACAGGGTCGGAGTACTATCTCATCAAAGGAACTTGGTGTCTTTCAGTGTTCCCTAGGGGAATCTATAGAAAGACACCCATGTCCAAGGTACATATGGTGAACCACTTAGAGTCTTGGCCCCTCTGGACATTTGTTAAAGCATCACACACATTTACCTTCCATTGACCCCGTACCCAAAGAGGCTGGAGGCCCCTAGTGAGATTAGTTAAAGCATCACACACATTTACCTTCCATTGACCCCATACCCAAAGAGGCTGGAGGCCCCTAGTTAATTAGTTACATGGCAGTGTTTTCTTGAAATTTCCATTACACAACATAATTGACTCACAAATCAGTATGAATGAGGTTTTTTGACTATTTGAACAGAACCTGAAAGCTCCCTTTTCACTTTGGCTCTCCGTGTTGCCCATACGTCCCGGACAGGGACCAACACAAACAGCCGGGTCAGGTTAGGGATCAGTTAACGAAAAGCAAACCAGCCCTTTCGGCCTTTAGGGCTTCATGTGTGACCAGCAGCCGTTGCTTGTTCTTGGTAGGAGCTCTGTCTCCACATTTACTGTTTCTCGGCTGATGATAAAGACCATGAACTCTTGTAAGGACACTTTGCCGTGCTTGTCGGGCTCCACTGTGTCAATTGTCCCACTGTAATTTGATATTAATTATTTAATTCATAAGGGTATAGCGGACCACAGAAAGTCAAGCTTCATTCAAAGTGATAAATGGTTCAGAAAATATTTCCATATTTCCTAATTATTTGTCCTGTTTTGGTTTTTCTTCCTTTGTAGCCCCCCACAGATGAGCTTCCACAGGAGAAGACGTCAGAGTCTGAACCAATAGAAAACCCTGAACCAGAACCAAAACCATCGGATCCGGACAGTTTGTCTGCTACATCTCAGAGGATCCCAGTATCCCCTCAAAGTTCAGAAGACCTGAAACTGGAAAGAGATTCAGAGCCCACAGAACAACCGTGCTCCTCCACACCTGATTCAGATTCAAAAACCCTGAGTAGTGGGGAATCGTCGGAGGACGAGGAGGGGGCAGCGGAGAAAGAAGGCGAAACCTCCAGCATCCTTCCCTCCTCTGTCCTGGACAAAGCCAGCGCCATCGCTCAGCATTTCAGCAACAGCATCAGGCGAGGCAGCCTGGTCCAGGACGACGCTCGCTCCCTTGGTTGTGCTTCACCACGGCTACCCAGCAGGACCGGCAGCAGCCTCAGCCTCAGCGCCGAACCATCCAATCACCCTTTACGGCAAAACAGTGTCTGTTCTGATTCTGCTGAGACCTTCGGGGGGACAGACTTGACCCTGCTGTCTCCTCGGGACGACAGCCTTTTCGATGCCGACCGCGGCATTCGTTGGAGGCGGGACTCCACCCTGTCTAGGCAGGACCAGCTGCTCATTGGCAAAATCAAGAGTTATTATGAGAATGCAGAGAACCGTGACGCCACCTTCAGCCTCCAGCGCAGAGAGAGCCTGACCTACATCCCGACTGGGCTGGTCAGGAGCTCCGTCAGCCGGTTCAACAGCATCCCGAAGGATGATTCTGTCCAGAAAAATCCCTCCACCTTGGGCTCATCCTCCAGTTTTGACCCCTCTTCGGCAGAGTCTGCTTTATCCACAGATACGTGGGGTCACATGGTCTTTAGTGACTCTTTGGACTCTCTGAAGTCTGATCAGAGAAGCACAGATCCAGAAGATTCAGCAGAAATCCAAAGGTCCAGATCTCAAAGCATGCAGGACAATTTTTCCGAGGACGAAGAGTTCAGACCTTCATCTGAAATGATCAAAATCTGGCAGTCGATGGAGCAAGAGATCAACAGATCCCAAAGCGAAGACCGACGCCGTGAACGGAGTCGAGAAGCTCCAAGAAACTCCAGAGCGACAGACGCGGCGGAGACCCCACACAAGAGCTGTGACCGAGAGAGTGGGGCGTCTGACCTCAGCACCATCACAGAGGAATCCACGAGCCCTTCGCCCCTCAAGCACAAAGCCTCCGATGTGACTCGGACAGGAAGTCTGAAGGACGCACTGAAGGTGTTCAGGGAAGAGCCCGTCGTCTTCAGGGCTCCGGTTCCTCGCATCGCCCAGCTGAAGGCGGAGGCAGAGGGGGAAAAGCCCGGTGAGGATTCAAACCAGCTGGAGGACGCAGACAAGACCAAAAGCAAAGTCCTCAATCTGGCCCGCCAATACAGCCAACGAATCAAAACAACCAAACCAGTGGTCCGACAGCGAAGTCAGGGCCTCCTGATGGGCAAGTTCTTACCCTCTGTGGTGGAGGAGAAGGAGAGTGCAGGTAGTGTGGCGTCCCGTTGACCTTTTTAAATATGTCTTTACCTGAACATAAACACAAACATGCCAGACTGTAGCGACTTAGATGAACGTGTCTTCGACCCAGTTCATGACTGAACATATTGAATAGAGGGGCAGATACTATAATACTGATTTAAATACTCAAATGAGCAGTATTACTGTATTTATACCAATGTTTGGCATTTGAAGGTACTTTAACAATCAGGCTGTTCTAATATCTCCAAGTTCCGTAACACTTGTTCATACCTTTGAGGATTATTCTGCTTTTATTTTGGTAGTTTTGTGATAACATTATCTTTCCTAATTTAGTCTGAAACAAGTTAATAATAAAACGATTTATTTAAATTATGCTTTAAATTCATGATCTGTTTGGCTTTGCAGGTAAATCCAACCTGACTCTGCCACTGGTTCCTCACAACCAGGCGACCTCTCTACCGGTGAGCCCTGTAGACCAGATCCCATCTCCGACCCCTGGCCTCACCTGCAGCTCGGTGGGCAGCTCGGGTGTGGTCTCCCCGCCCCAGGCTCGCTCCCGCAGCCTGGTAAATTCCCTTCGGTCCTCCTCCATCGAGGGCTTCAGCTGGCCCGACGTCCGAGAACTCCGCTCCAAATACTCCGACCACGGTCTCTCCCAGAAGAGTTCTGTCGGCCGGAGTCGCTCTGTCCAGGAGCAGATGTTTGACGGAGGTCTGAGGAGGCACTCCAGCTGCTCCTCTGGCCTCCTCGCTGACGGAGCTCCTGGCAGTTCTTCGTTCAAACTTTCCAGCAGCCGTGAGTCCAGCAGAGAAGAACGCAGAAAGCGGCTTCACAGAGCCAATTCTCTGGACCCTCGGCTGAGCGGAGCCCAAATGACTGAGCTGCAGAACCTCCAGGACCAGGTCGCCAATGGCAACTACGACGGTTACTACGTTGCAGCCGAAGCGCCGCTAACAAATGACCCCGAACACAAGATCATCGTCTTTGAGAAGCTTTCTGAGTCTGCAGAAACGACCAAAGAATCCAAAGAAGGCGACGACGAAAAGTACGTTCAGATCCGTTCACCCACCAGCAGGGAGAAGATCTCCATCATGGCCGTCATCGACCGCTGCCGGGTCTACCAGGAGTCTGACGAATACAAACAGAGGGAGGACTCCAAAACTGAGTCCACGAGGCCTCCAGAGCTCGACTCCACCACGGCGTCCGATCAGGACGACGAGTCCCAGAAAACGAGCTCCGGACAGAAGACTGAGGCCGGTCAGCAGAGCATCGTGAAAAATCTGAGAGAGAAGTTCCAGAGCATGAGCTGAACAAACAGAACCAGAAAAAACTTCATATCAAAACTCTGAATTAATGAAGATTTATAAATCATATGAGCTAAAATGTTGAACTCTGTACGCAGTGACCATCCGTTGGTCACCCTGTCAGAGTTTTCCCAACCCATTCACAGCCAGAGACGACTTCTGCTTTACTTCCTGTGATTATGGAAGAATCATGATGGAAAACATAAACAACATAATTACATGTACATATATAATGATTATTGTGATTTAAAGAACTCAAGCATTTGAAAGAGAAAATATCTTTTGTGACTAGAACAGCTTAAAGATCCAAAAACCACTTTCCCCTGATTACAAGATCTTTTCCCTCTCTGGCATTCTGTAGATAAATATCTAGAAATATGTACATTTCTTTATACATTCCTCAAGTAAAAAAATATCAGAATATTTGTTCAAAGCACCTTTTTGTACAGGACGTTGTTGTGTTGCACAGGTTCAGTTCATGTTCAGATGATCTTAGGAAGGCGTCACTGCACTGAGGGATCCGTCTTGTTACAGACTTCTTCCCTCTGCAGAGACTTTAATGTTCCACTGTTAGATTAAATCTGTGTGGAATTCTGCAACAAGCGGACTAACCACTGAACTTTACCTCTCAGAGGTCCCTTTGTTCAGTCACAGTAACACCTCGCAGATGATTTTTAAAGGATTAAAGGAACAGTCCAACATTTTATAAACCCTCTTGTTCTGTTTTCTCTGAGTCAGAAATAGCTCCAGGACGTGTTTAGCCTAGCTTAGCACAAAGACTGATACCTGGGTCAAGCTTCTAGCCTAGCACCCCATCGAAAGTGAACAAATCCACCTTCCCAGAACTCTGAGGTGATTTACATGTTATGTGTTGAGCTGGTGTACAAACAGAAATGTAAAGTGGCCTCATCCAGGAATGGCGTCCGACTCTTCTGTCCACTTTCCAGTTTGGACGTTCACAACAGTTAGAAACACCTCTGACCTCAGACGTCGTCAGACGACCGACCGTACAGACCGGTTATTTTGATTCGATTAATCGAATTGTCAAATCTCTGGTGGATCCAGCAGGTGGAACGAGCGATTTACAACAAGTGTGTGAGGTGAAGAGAGTTTGGTTAATCGGACTTAAAACGGCTGATGGGGAAGAAAAGATTTGAAAAGGAAAAACAAAATGGTTCTTTAAAGAAGGCCCAGCATGGTTTCAGCATGAGATATTTGTCCTGTCTCCAGCTGACACTCAGTGGACTCGTCACTGGCTTCTTAGCTACAACATCAGGCTTCCAAAATGTCGGACTGTTCCTTTAATCTGCAGCCGTTTCTGTGTCTGATATCTCATTTTCTTCTGGTTTCATGAAAATCTTAATTGAGATAACTTGACTGTAAAGACATTAACATGTGTCTCAGCGATAACAGTGTCCAACGTCTCACACTGAACATTTACAGTGCAGCCAGTCAGACAGATGTATGGAGGACCAACCTGCTTTAGGAGAAAAATAAATTATCTGGCAAATTAATAAATTCATTTTTTTAAATGAGAGAATAAAATAGCTGTGGATTTATTTTCCCTGAGCAGAATTAATTAACGGTTTAACCCTCATAATGATTTTATTTATATACACATTAATTGATTTATTTGTCTTTTTGTGCCTTTTTCTAATTTGTGTCAAGCTTAAATAAAAACTGTATTGACTTATTTTTTTCCAGGAAAGTCAGGGATTGTCCTCCATACACGCTAGAAATGTGATGTTTTCTAGAGCAGATTTTAATAAATGAATTTTATTTGCTCGGTGGCACAATGGCAGATCCGGGACTTGAACCTGTGACATTTCTTTAACCACTGGCCCACCCTGCACCTCATGTTCTTCACTCAGTCGACCACTGTTAACAGCGGGGCTCGTACCTGTCCTGTACCTCCTATTTATTGATTTGATGTAAATAGAAACCAAAATACTGTCTGTGTTTCTGTAACTGTGATTATATCTGTGTTTTATGTACAAACATGTTTCTGTGACCTCAGTTTGTTCTTCATTAAACCAAATGTACAGGATCAGCAGAGAGTGTCTGAGAATTATATTTGTACAGTATCTGTGCATGTACACGCTGTCCTCATCTGCATCTAAGTAAGGTTCAAATCACGGGCAACTGGACTTGGTGGGAGATTCTTTCGTTTCATCCCTCATCCGGGAAGCTTCTGACTGAGTGGTAGAGAAACACAGGTTGGTGATCAATAACTCTTGGTTGGTTCGTTCTTCTGACTGTCGTGAGAGATGGTCTCTCCACTCTTGTGTAAATGGCTTCTTTCAAACCATCCATCTTCTCTGTCTAAAATGTGCACCCGGTGGTCCTCAAACGAGTGTCCTGTGTCCTTCAGATGTACAGTGGGTACGGAAAGTATTCAGACCCCTTTAAATTTTTCACTCTTTGTTTCATTGCAGCCATTTTCCAAAAATCAAAAAAGTTCATTTTATTTCTCAGTAATGTACACTCAGCACCCCATCTTGACAGAAAAGTAGAAATTATTGCAAATTTATTAAAAAAGAAAAACTGAAATATCACATGGTCATAAGTATTCAGACCCTTTGCTCAGTATTTAGTAGAAGCACCCTTTTGATCTAATACAGCCATGAGTCGTTTTGGGAAAGATGCAACAAGTTTTTCACATCTGGATTTGGGTATCCTCTGCCATTCCTCCTTGCAGATCCTCTCCAGTTCTGTCAGGTTGGATGGTAAACGTTGGTGGACAGCCATTTTCAGGTCTCTCCAGAGATGCTCAATTGGGTTTAAGTCAGGGCTCTGGCTGGGCCATTCAAGAACAGCCACGGAGTTGTTGTGAAGCCACTCCTTCGTTATTTTAGCGGCGCGCTTAGGGTCATTGTCTTGTTGGAAGGTAAACCTTCGGCCCAGTCTGAGGTCCAGAGCACTCTGGAAAAGGTTTTCGTCCAGGATATCCCTGTACTTGGCCGCATTCATCTTTCCCTCG
>NC_060159.1:29051347-29057202 GCF_021292245.1 Micropterus dolomieu | reverse complement strand
GGCTGTAAGTGCCCCCTTCAGGTGGTTCTGTTCCTTCTCTCTGGCTTGGGCGCTTGTTGGTATGTTTTCCGCTCTGTGGTGCAGTGTTCTCATGACCCCTAGCTTGTGCTCCAGTGGGTGGTGGGAATCGAACAGTAGGTATTGGTCTGTGTGTGTGGGTTTTCTGTAAACACCAATCTGCAGGCTCCTGTCCTCTTCAATGTGTACAGCGCAGTCCAGGAAGGCCAAACTGTTGTTGTGAACATCTTCTCGTGTGAACTTGATGTTACTGTCCACAGAGTTGATGTGTTTTGTGAAGGCTTTTAATTTTGACCCAGGTGTCGTCCACATATCTGTACCAGTGGCTCGGTGCTATTCCTCTGAAGGAGTTGAGGCTTTGTTCTCCACTTCTTCCATGTAGATGTTTGCCACAGTCGGGGATGCCGGTCTGTAAAATCCTCTGTTGTACTGGTTTAGACAGAGGTCCAGTAGTTTACACACACACACACACACACACACACACACACACACACACACACACACACACACACACACACAACACACACACAAAACAAGACACTCGCAATAATAT
The DNA here is from genome assembly GCF_021292245.1 of Micropterus dolomieu. Classification (NCBI taxonomy): domain Eukaryota; kingdom Metazoa; phylum Chordata; class Actinopteri; order Centrarchiformes; family Centrarchidae; genus Micropterus; species Micropterus dolomieu. The sequence goes on along the minus strand of NC_060159.1, from coordinate 29,056,631 downwards.
CGCTATATTTGTTTGGAGTTCACGTTACGTGACCCACCCCCCCCGCCTGCATTTAGAGTAAGCACGACAGGAGAGAGAGAGAATTGTTCCTGGCAAAATGGGAATCAAAACATTGAAATGGAAATGTTGTAGGTCAGTGTCTAGTCAATGTATTTGCTACACAAACTGTCAACATGACGCCCCCGTCGCTCTGCGTCCTCCTCTTTCAGAGACACTTTGCTCTGTTTGACTGTCAGCTCTGGTGGACCTGCAGTCAGCATGCTGCAATTAAAGGACTTTTTAAGGTTTTGGGGACAGTTTCTCTTTTTTCTCTGAAGACTGCACAGCTGTACAGAAATGAATCTAATATAGTTTCTTTTGTCCACAGTGGAAATGTTTGAAATAATGTCTTCCGTTTGGCTCCATCAGGTGGTGGAATGAAGAATGACACTGTGGTAGAGAGCAGTGATGATCTGAGATGTAAAGCTTGTTGTAATGAATGAGTGCAGCTCTCTCAGCATGTTGTTGTGTTTGTGTGAAGGTGTGGGCTCTGCTATGAATCAGTGTGAGGACAGAGAGGAGGGAGTCCCTCCCTCTAAAAGCACTCTGTGTGGGGAACATGACAGCCAGACCAAAGCTCAGAGGTGAGATGAGGATCTCTAACTGTCCAGGACTCAAATCACTCCACCATCATTATTCACTCTCAAAGCTCTGTGTGTGTTGTGTTGAAGCCCAGAGCAGCAGCAGGGACCAGACTCTGCTGGACCTGGACCTGGACCTGGACCGGGCGGCTGGCCGGCCTCACACGCTCCTCCCGCGGGTTGGCACAGGCTTCCCCCGCAGCCACTTGTGGAGCTCAACAGTATTCAAGCACATTTTTGTTCCGCCATCACTTCTCGTAAAACTGTCAATTTTCTAAATCTACACAGCTGATTTCTCACCTCAAAACTTCTCAGAAGTGGATTTAGTGAAATTCCCTATGAAAACTGTAAAATATAAAACTTTCTGTTGCTGACCTCTGTCTGGTGCAGCAATGATGATGCAGTGAATATTCTCTCTGACCAATCAGCAGTCTGTTGTGTTTTCATGTTACATTTTAGTTTCCCTCAGCTCGCTTGGAACCTCGTCAGAGGTGAGGTGATACGAAAAAAAGTACCTGGAAGCAGGTACAGGTGCAACATTTCTACAATGGAAAACCAAACAAAGGCGAGTCGAGCCAATTGGGACTGGTACTGTGCGATGGAGAAGGGGCTTCACAAAAACAAAGGGCCTCTCCTCAGACTAGCTTGGTTTGAGGGCGTGTCTGACCCCGCTACCCGCTTGGCAAGCTTTATGACGCATTGTGACATCACAGTGCAGTAAGGGAAACGGCTGGACTACAAACAAGCTGTTTGTAGCCCAGTCAAGCAGTACAGAGCAGTACCTTTTGTGGGAGATGGGAACTCCCTTTGGGCGGGACTTTGCGCTACATGTCATCACTGGTCAGATTTGGCAGGGGTCCAGAGAAAACTACGGTGTCCGACATTGTTTCCTCCCCTTCCTGGCTGCACAGGGGATGCCGGGGGACGGCTACCAGAGGCTAACTCAGACCGGCCCGCACCGACTACCGGGGACTGGCTAGCTACAGTAGCTAAAGACTACCAAGATCTACCAGGTGCGGAGCCGGACTTCTAAATCACTGAGCCTCGCCTCCATGTCTACAAATAAACTACACTTATTACACGTACCATTACCGCTAAAGGAGGCAGAGGAGTAACTGAACATCTGACACACCGAGCAGGAGAAAGTAGGAGAGAGAGAGGGAGAAGGAGAAGCCATCGCTAGCTGCTAAGCTAAAGTCGCTAACGGCTAAGCTAAAGTACTGTAGCGTCAGCTACCAAAACTTTTGAACAACTATGAGATTGAACAGCAGTCACTAAAAGATGGAAAGAACTGTGAGTGCTTAGGCAAAATTACTGTAAGAATAAGTGTTTAGCGGACAGTTGGCTGCTGTAATCTAACAAATGTAACTGTTATATAGTGAGAGCAGCACAACACGGTACCAACACACAAGCACCGGAAACGGAAATGAGTCGACACGCTTACCGCAATACATCAGCAACGTCAGCCGTCGTAAAAAAAGCTCCTCTCCTGTGGAACCAGGAGGTAATTGCACATTAAAATCAAAATGGCTGACTTCCTGTCTGATTTCAGGCATGGCTCCAAGAGGATTTTTTTTGTGCGTCTTGGGATGATACATGTACCACAAAAGGTTTGTGCATCTTGGAGATTCAATGCGCAGGGGCTGCATCTTTGAAGGGACACTTCCTTATTCCAGCAGGTGGTGCTATGAGGTTGAGTGAATTTTAACCTGAAGATGTGTTCAGGGCGTGACTCTTATCAAATGTGAGATATGAGCATGCACAGGCTACAAGTTACAACAACTTCCCAAAGAAATTTGTTGGCACGCCAAGAACACACCGTTATCCGAAAAAAGATTCACAACATAGCATCATTAATGTCTTAAGGCTCTTCTGAGACTGTTTTAAAGCAAGTGAGGCAAATATGTTGGCAACAGGGGGTTCAGTGACTTCTTTGGCATGCTCATTGTCTGTTGGTTGATGTTTATCTTGTTCATTATCCTTAGGGACGAAAAGTTTTCTTTTGATCCCTACATAGCTAATGTATGGCTTATACCATTTGAATAATTTATCAATATGTGAAAAGACTTGAGGGATTCTATCCCAATCTTCCCACTGGTCCACCCAACCAGTGCTGAACCATGTCTCCCATTCTGAGTGATGTGGTAGCTTTTATGCTGTTCAGGGGTCCCGTTCAGGGGTCCCCTTCCGGGCATTTTGAATGACAGAATCGTCCTTGCACAATCTGAAAAAAATTGAGGATTCTGGGTCGTAGTGGTGTAGACCCCTTTTGAGACACTCAATTATTTACAGACTGTGTTTCTGAAGTACGTCTTTGGCGACAAACTAATACTTTCACAAAGAAACATTTAATCACTCTCTCTTGTATAAAGATGAACTGTTCTCTGCTCAAATAAGAATCCAGACATCGTAATCCTACCTGTGATGTCCATGATTATGACAGGATCACTACGAAAATGGAGGTGTTGCTCTGCAAGAAAAAATCTGTCCGTTGTAGCAGTCCAGATACACCCCGAACAGTTTCCTGTTCCTCGCTCTCTGTCTGATATATACTTGACCAAAACTATCTTTGTATACAATAGGTTGTTAAAGCCAGTCACAGACCTCAAAATCTGCTCCCATATTATGACCTAACAAAATGGTTTAGGAGGACAAGATGGGACATATCGTAAATGTTTTTTTTTTCTTCACACCTCACGCATGACTGTTACGATCATTATGTGCATGCACAGAATACATGCACACGCTTTATATACTACTGATGTTCATAGACATACTTAAACCCTGACATAGTATAGTGAAAGTAGAATACAAGAGAAGGTGACTATAAGAGCACAATGGAAGATATATTATCAGTATGAATTTGACTCGTTACTTTTAAAATCTTCACAAAGAAATTTCTGATCTTCTGCTTCCTGTCTACATTTTCAGGTGTCAGGTGTCTTAGTATGGATGGAGATTATTTCTGAACATGTGCTGAAACAATCTTTTGTATGCAGATCGTTTTAGAAGTATTAGTGTGCACCCAGAAACATTCCATTCTGGCATTGATCGGTTTTTCAGCCTAATTCTTTAATTTGTGGTCTGGTAAACAAAATATTCAAAATAATTCAGTGCCCTGTATTGCTGTTTTCAAAGCTTCTGCAGCTGTCATGTCTAGCGGGAGAAGGATGGAAAAATGATAGAAGTCAATTCAATTTTATTTATTTGATCTATTATTAAGTCCAAAATCCCATATTTGTCTCAAAACGCTTTACAGTCGTTACATCATACAGCACCCTCAGTTTCTGACATATAAATTACACAAATTACATAAATTACACAATACAAGTTGAATCTGTTTAATGCTCGTGTGTGAATGTTGGTCAAACAGTTCTTCTTCACATCTCTTTCTTTCAGACAGTGAAAGAATCCTGGACACAGATTAGTTTCAGCCTGTTTCTCTGACACACTGACAAACTGGAATTGCTTCATGTTGAACAGCAGTTAGGACTTATGCTGGATAGAAAATCACTCTGTGTTTCTTCCTCCAGGGTGGACCATGGAGGAGAGCAGAGGTTAAAACCTGATGTGAGGAAGTGTAAGTGTGGATTCAATCTGACTCATGATGACAAAACAGCACACAGTCAGTTTCTCTTTCAATACAAAGTTGATAGTTGTGATATTTATTCATTCAAACATTACTGACTAAATGCTTCATCATTAAACTTTATAGAAATGAACAACATCAGCACACAAACAAAGAATAAACCTTCAGATGTGTCTGATGATAAACTGCTGCTGTGTTGTGTCTCGTTCTCTCCATCAGATTTCTGTGAACTCACTTGAGGGATTCTATCCCAATCTTCCCACTGGTCCACCCAACCAGTGCTGAACCATGTCTCCCATTCTGAGTGATGTGGTAGCTTTTATGCTGTTCAGGGGTCCCGTTCAGGGGTCCCCTTCCGGGCATTTTGAATGACAGAATCGTCCTTGCACAATCTGAAAAAAATTGAGGATTCTGGGTCGTAGTGGTGTAGACCCCTTTTGAGACACTCAATTATTTACAGACTGTGTTTCTGAAGTACGTCTTTGGCGACAAACTAATACTTTCACAAAGAAACATTTAATCACTCTCTCTTGTATAAAGATGAACTGTTCTCTGCTCAAATAAGAATCCAGACATCGTAATCCTACCTGTGATGTCCATGATTATGACAGGATCACTACGAAAATGGAGGTGTTGCTCTGCAAGAAAAAATCTGTCCGTTGTAGCAGTCCAGATACACCCCGAACAGTTTCCTGTTCCTCGCTCTCTGTCTGATATATACTTGACCAAAACTATCTTTGTATACAATAGGTTGTTAAAGCCAGTCACAGACCTCAAAATCTGCTCCCATATTATGACCTAACAAAATGGTTTAGGAGGACAAGATGGGACATATCGTAAATGTTTTTTTTTTCTTCACACCTCACGCATGACTGTTACGATCATTATGTGCATGCACAGAATACATGCACACGCTTTATATACTACTGATGTTCATAGACATACTTAAACCCTGACATAGTATAGTGAAAGTAGAATACAAGAGAAGGTGACTATAAGAGCACAATGGAAGATATATTATCAGTATGAATTTGACTCGTTACTTTTAAAATCTTCACAAAGAAATTTCTGATCT
>NC_060159.1:29033567-29051327 GCF_021292245.1 Micropterus dolomieu | reverse complement strand
TGAACAACATCAGCACACAAACAAAGAATAAACCTTCAGATGTGTCTGATGATAAACTGCTGCTGTGTTGTGTCTCGTTCTCTCCATCAGATTTCTGTGAACTCACACTGGACACAAACACAGCACACAGAAACCTCAAACTGTCTGACAACAACAGGAAGGTGACACATGTGAGAGAGAAGCAGCCATATTCTGATCATCCAGAGAGATTTGACTACTGGCCTCAGCTGCTGTGTAGAGATGGTCTGACTGGTCGCTGTTACTGGGAGGTCGAGTGGAGAGGAAAAGTTGATATATCAGTGAGTTACAGAGGAATCAGAAGGAGAGGAGACATTAATGACGGCGTGTTTGGAAGAAATGATCAGTCCTGGAGTCTGTACTTCTCTGATTGTCGTTACTCTGTCTGTCACAATAACAGAGAAACTGTCCTCCCTCTCTCCTCCTCCTCCTCCTCCTCCTCTTCTAACAGAGTAGCAGTGTATGTGGACTGTCCTGCTGGCTCTCTGTCCTTCTACAGAGTCTCCTCTGACACACTGATCCACCTCCACACCTTCAACACCACATTCAACTTCCAGTCCTGTGGTTTAAATGTTGGTTAACTTTATGTTAACATCTGGTTCACTGATTGTGCCTTTAATATCAGAAATGTGTTTTCTTAGAAATGGTGAAATGATCTCCTCAGCGCTGAACTTGTGTTTATACTGTGTTGACTTTGCTTTTCACTTTCATAAAGTTTTCTTGGAGCAGCATCTAGTTGCTGCTGATGGCCACAGAGCTTCTCATTCACTTTAATGAAGCTTTAAAGACAGAGTCGATGTTCAACAATTATATTTGTTAACATCCTACATGTTTTTACAAATATAAATCTGTTTTAGTTTGAAAAATACTGAATAGATCACTTAGTCAGCTGGTGTGAATAAGTTTTTGAATATGAGTTCTGGCTAGAGGTTTGTGGTCGGGTTGACTTTACCTGCATGGTTGAGGAAAGAAAGTTGTAGCACGAAGTGATGTGGACAGTGAAGACTAAGAGGATGATGAAGACTGGGAGTAAGTATGACAACAAGACTCAAATTTAATTCACTTAAAATCAATGGGGTTATGATGTGTCTGCTTCCTGTCCAGCAAAATTACTTTCTGCAAATTCATCTGTTTTTTGGAACAGATCTGATCTGCTCTGGCTTTAGCTGCTTCTTTATGTTGCGTTATCATGTGGTTTCCTGTGATATGTGTTGTGAGGCTGTTCAGAGAGTCTGAGTTCGTCTGGTAGTCTGAGCACCACAGTCCACAAAACTGAAATTTTTTACCAATATGTATTACTTTTCTGAGTATGTATGCAATAAAAATGGTGATCAATACTACTACTAAACTAGTAAACGCTGTTACCACATTGTAAAATTTGATCAGAGTGCAGAACGTCTGCGCATGTGTCAGTGTCTGTCCCCACCTGTCGGAGGTTCTGCTTGAGTTTTAAAGTTTTATTATTAGTCCCAGTTTGAATTACATTTATTGTATATAGGTAGACTTTGTTTTCTGTTACACGGCTTTCGATCTATGTCCTGCGCTTAGTAACTACTGACACCGGCTGTCAAGACGCCACTGACACCGGCTTGTTTTTAGCACTTTGGCTAAGATATAAACAATGGATTCTCCTTAAAAAAGCACACGAGAAGATTGCTGACCTTAAAAGCAGTGTAGGTAAGTTTGAGAAACTGGCATGAAACTGCGTGATTTTGAAAGTATCCAACAGAGAAACTCCCACCCCCTCCCTTCTGGGCTCCGTTCGTGTTAGACTCATTACATGTAAGTTGCTTCCACGGTGACAGCATTATTGTCTCTGATGAGGACTGCACTCCAGAGCCCAGCAGAGACCAGGACAGGACGAGGATCGGCCAGGGGTCGGGGCGAAGCAGAGGACAGAGGGCTGCCAAGGTCCGAGGAAGAAGAGGCAGGACGGAAAGGACGAGGTGCAAGCCGAGCAGCACATACCTGCATCAAGCTTCACACTCCAACAACGGCATATGAACAGGTGTGTGTATATATACATACATATTTTTATATTAGTATATTATTTCCCAGTGTACTTGTCTCCCCTAAGCCCTTTTGGTGTCAAAAATAGTGCTATAAAATGTAATCCATTACTATTGTTATTACTTTTTAATTATTTTTTACTGCTTACACCACAACTAACTACAGACTATAACTAGAGACTACTGTGGAGGATCAAGCCTGTTGTCAGTGTTAATTACAGCTGTTGGCAGTTTGGGGATCGTCAGAACAAAGCCAAGTTTTGTAAGTAGCCTGTTGACTACTCTGCAAGGTAGTGTAGCAGCTTGAAAAAGCCACTGGTTTAGCAGATCCCGTAGTGTAACCAGAGCACACAGAGGAAAAGTTGCAGAGTGTGAGAAAATGAATCCAAATAGTAGCGTAACATAGAAAACCAGCTTAGTGAAGCAGAAGGAGTAGAATCGCAGAGTAGCTGGAGTTATGCGTATTATTTTTGAGCAAGAGAAGCAGCAACAAACACACACACACACACTAACGCAGTGATTCTTAATCACTTCAGCAAAGATTCAATGACAAAAATAGAGTCGATGTTCACAGATATATGTATTTGTTTAATGTTTACTTCCTGCTTGTTTTTACAAATATAAATCTGTTGTTTGAATATTAAAAATGTGTTAGAAAGGTCGAACTTGTGAACAAACTGTTAAACTTTATTGTCTGTCGAAAACTGATGGAAATGTTGCTCACACAGGTATTATACAATATGATATAAATATAAAATATAAATGTATGAACAATCATACATGTAGGAAAAATATACAGAGGGGGGAGGGAGCAAATATAAAGAAATACAAACAGCAAATGAATAATGGTACTGATAATTATATTAATATTATTGATTATAATAATAATAGCACTAGAAACAGCAATAATTGTAGCAGAAGGTGTCGAGCAGGAACATGGGGGCAGCAGGTGACCCGCAACCACAGATCCAGACTCCACAGCTCCAGAGCCAGAAAAACTGCAGGAAATGAAAGGAGGAGAGAGGAGAGGGACGAGAAAGCACAAGACTACCGGAAAGGGGAGAAGTTGAGTTAGTAACTTCTGTAATAATAAGATGAAAACAAAGTACACTTGTTGTAGTGTTTGCGTATTAATTGTAAAAGTACAAATAGAACAGTATTTCTAAAAGTACCCAGTCCTGACTGATGTAAATATTGCATCATGTGTTTCTGAATCTGAAGGAGCTTCAGGACCCAGGCAGTGACTGTAAGAGTTCTGTACCGCCAGAAGACTGGAACAGTTCTGGTTCCTGAAGCTGAGCACCCACTGAATGAAGAAACCTTGGAAAGATTTCAGAGAACAATCAGTCCTCTGGAACATTCTCAGTTACATGGTCGTGACTTGTATGTACAATTGACCCTTCACTAATGCCCCAAATACACAGCTGGCCAATCTCAGCGCATAGGACTCGTTCTAACTGAGGTCCAACAATTTCGTGGCTGCGCTCCATTGACTCTAATGCAAAAAGAGTCATTTTCTAGCTTTTTTTGGCTGTAATTTTCTAAGATCTGGTCAAACTTGTACTGTGTGAGTGGTATGCTTTAGCTTCTATCTCTAATTTTTTTCATGTCCCTCTGAGTCAGTTTGACAGCCTGAATACAACCTTCAAATGTATAACGCAACAGCAAAACTGTCTGCTTATTTCTGAGATCTCTTTTTCCAACAAATTTGACATTTCTCTGGGGAGTGCAGTAATAGACTGTGGCAGCGCCAAGAGTTTGTCAGACTTAGCAACAGTAACTAAGGGGGGGGTGGGGCTTAGCGTAAGGTCAATTCCTACACATGGTGTCAGATCAACAGTGACATATGAACATGTACTTGAGCCGACACATTTGCTGGTCACAAAGATCCCAAACATGGACTTCTGAAGAGAGACAGTTAAACCCTCTTTGTGATGACGTGGATAATTCTGCAGTCTGTCTATTTCATCAAACAGCTCTGAACAGTCCAGCAGCTTCTCTTTAGAAACATCTTTGTTTAGTGTTTGAGAGCTATCTATGTTAATCTCTGTACCGTATCAAACTGCTTCACTCTGGATTCTTCTGAACTCAGTGTAAGTCTTCAGATACTGGACTGGAAAAGTCCCATTTGTGGTCAAACCTGCATGTTATTTAAAAATGTCTCTTTTCATCAGGGAGGATGGGAATGTGGGATCATCCACTGAAAACATACTGTCCTCATACATGTTGTCCTGGTAAACATACTGTCCTCATACACGCTGTCCTGGTAAACCTTCTGTCCTCATACACGCTGACCTGGTAAACCTTCTGTCCTCATACACACTGACCTGGTAAACATACTGTCCTCATACACGCTGTCCTGGTAAACAAATCGTCCTCATACAGGCTGTCCTGATAAATAAATCGTCCTCATACACACTGACCTGGTAAACCTTCTATCCTCATACACGCTGTCCTCATACACGCTGTCCTGGTAAACCTTCTATCCTCATACACGCTGTCCTGGTAAACAAATCGTCCTCATACACACTGACCTGGTAAACCTTCTATCCTCATACACGCTGTCCTGGTAAACCTTCTGTCCTCATACACGCTGTCCTGGTAAACAAATCGTCCTCATAAACGCTGTCCTGGTAAACCTTCTATACTCATACACGCTGTCCTGGTAAACCTTCTGTCCTCATACACACTGACCTGGTAATCCTTCTGTCCTCATACATGCTCCAACCCCTCACATCCTGCTCACCAATGGTTACCAATCTAATGGTTACCATGCTGTGCTGGTAAACCTTCTGTCCCCATGGCCAAGATGGCTGCTGAGGGCAGGAGTGGGTTGTTGGGCTCCACTCATGCTCTTTGTAGTTTACAGTGTTTTTTAATGATGAGTGCTTACAATTTGATTACTGGACTCTCGGACCACAACATGACTTTGACGTTTAGGAAACTGACGAAGAAGCGCCTGTAGTACTTTGGTAAACCTGATCATGAAAAAACACAATTCATTATTCCTAAAAGTAAAATTGTGCAATTTGAAAGGGAACTTAAAAACATAAACTGGGAACAAATTATGACACTAGATGAGGTAGAGGAGTGTTGTGGTTCCATGACCATAGCTATTACAAGTCTGATAGAAAAATTTACAAAGCAAATAAAATCTAAACAAAAAGAATCCACGGTGCCCTGGATAAATAATGAAATATGAAAACTCATGAAAATGCGAGATTTAGCTTTGATAACATCTCTAAGATCTAAACTTATTCCTGATCTCTTGATTTACAGAAGTTTAAGTAATAAAGTTGTATTTGAGCTGCGGAAAGCAAAAGCCACATATTACACTCAACTAATTAACAGTGCTAAAGGCAACAGTAATTCACTTTGGAAGCATTTAAACTGACTAAAAAATCAAATAAACACAAAAAGATTACAGAACTTGATCAATGGCAATAGTATAACCGATAGTGCCACTATGGCTGATGAATTCAATTCATATTTTGCAATCAGTTGAAGAATTATCAAAAGATTTCCAGCCAGTCGATTATCTCAATCATTCACTGAGAGTCACCTCAACAGATTCCTTTTATATTAAAGAGGTGCCGGATACAAAAGTTGCAGAAATAATCAATAAACTTTCAAATTCCAAATCTAATGACATTTTTGGGATGAATAGCTGTTTTCGTAAAAAGTATAAAGATGTTCTTGTCAAACCATTGACCCATCTTGTTAATCTTTCCATAAGAACCAGTACATTTCCCAGTGCAAGGCAAAAAGGAATAATCATCCCTGTGTTCAAAGAAACTATCGCCCTATATCGATTTTACCAGTTTTATCTAAAATAATTGAAAAAGTTGTAGCAGCGCAACTGATTGACCACTTAGAAGCCAGACAGCTCCTCCATCCACACCAGTATGGGTTTAGACCAGGTTATTCAACTGAAATAGCAAACTGCTGTTTTATTCAAAATGTAAATAAGTCCCTGGAACAAGGGCAATGTGGTGCGAGCTGTATTTATCGATCTTAAAAAGGCATTCGATACGGTCAACCACAGTTTGTTTTTATCTAAAATGTTAAATTTTAATTTCTCAGATGAGGCAGTGTTGTGTTTACATCTTATCTCCAGTCTAGAGTACAGTGTGTTAAAGTTGATCAAGACATATCTGCACTCTCAAACATAAAAATGGGCATTCCGCAAGGCTCTATACTTGGCCCTTTGCTGTTTAGTCTCTTTATAAATGACTTACCTCTGCACTGCTCAGGTGCCAGTTGTCAGCTCTATGCGGATGATGCAGTTCTTTATGCACCCGCCAAGTCACCTGAGCAGGCTGCAGCTGTACTGTCCACCAGTATGTCTGACATCCAACAGTGGCTCATTCAAAATCAGTTAGTTCTAAATCTCTCAAAAACATCTGCTTTTCGATTAAAAAACTGGATTTAAAAGAAAGATTTAATATTAATTTACAAAATAAAGACATTCATCCAGTTACAGAATTTAAATATCTAGGATTAGTTTTAGATCCTCAACTTAAATTTGACAAGCATATAAAGAAAATCTTAAAAACAATACAAAGTAATCTCAACTGTTTCAAACTAATCAGAAGCTACATGCCAAACCAGGCAGCCCTGCTGTACATGCATGCTATGATTTTTTCCTCATATATCATACTGCATGACAGCATGGGCACCATCCTTAAGAAATATAATTCAATGAATTTTGATAGCTTTAGCAATCTTTGCTTCCTTAAATTGATTTACAACGCATTAATCATTTAGCACCTGACCCGCTAAGTTTATTTGTTGAGAGACAAAACAGCATTCGAGTCACTAGGAGCTCCACAAATCATGACTGTAACATACCATACTGCAGGACCAGCTTTGGACAGACGACCTTCTCTGTGAAGAGCTCTAAACTCTGGAACTCATTACCATCTGACATCAAGACTGTACCTGTCTTTAAAATGTTTACTTCCAGGCTTAAAAACTGGTTAAAGACAAACCAAAAGTGAACTCATTTTTAATTATTGTAAGTAGGTAAGAGTTGTATATGATATGCATGATTACATGTCATGTTTATATTATTTTTTTAAATTGAAGTAGTGAAGTATGTAAATTCTATTGTGTATAAAAGCCCAAACAGGGACAGGAGTTGAAAATTAGCATTAGCTACAAATTTTATATGCAGCACTTCAGTGACAAGCTTTGTTTTGACACTATGTTTGTTTGCATTGTCCCTGCCAAATAAATAAATAAAATACACGCTGTCCTGGTAAACCTTCTGTCCTCATACACGCTGTCCTAAACACGCTGTGTCCTCACTGTTTGTGTCTGTGTGAATACAACATATGATGATGGATACAACAGACTGCAGTAATAAATGGAACCTTGCCACTTTACATTTCCTTGTTGGGAAATAAAAGGCAGCAAGGATCAAACTATCATCAGACCTTTATGATCCAGCAAGGTTACTGTTTGACTTGATGATCCTTCCAAAGTTCAGAGCTGCTCTGTGATCGCATTTCCTTAAAGAACTCTTCATTTGAAGATGAATCCAGAGAGTTGAGACTGGATGTGAATCAACAGATCTCTGAAAAGCTCCTGCTGTGAGCTCCATGTTTGTTCTTTCTCTGCTTGGTTTCCTGGTTGAAGCTGCCGATTAATTTCACCTTCACTCATCGGCTTCAGGCAGATTATTTCCATCATCAGAAGGTAATGAACAGTTTCCATCATGTTTGTGTCAGCGGCTGTTAAAATGATCTGAGAACAGTATAGATGGTGGTAGTAGTGATGTGTTGTGTCACTTTGTTCACTGTGTTAGTGAAACGAATGAGAAACAAGAAAAGAATATTCAGCCTGTTAGTACGTCACACCAGGTGACCAGAAAAATAGGAACATCTGTGTGATGTAATGCAAAACAACAGTACTGCAGTACATGTTTTTGTTCAGACTTTCAATATTTGAGTTTTCTTTCATCCATTGTTCCACTCATGCTAAGCTAGCACTGTGTAGTTTTCACTGACTGGTAGTTCTATAAAATAGTTATGAATATATAATAATATATGTATCGGCATCGTAGACTGCATTGCCAATACCTTTTTAAAATAAAATTATAAATAAATTGCTTGTAAATTCCATTTAGTTGTGACCATCAAAAGTAAATTATGTTGTTGTAATAGATGCTTTGGAATCTATTAATTTATTGATCAGAAATCTGCTGCAATTACACTAGTAACACTATCGCTAGCTAGCAAGGGTATGACAGCAAACCAATCTGATCAATAAAAATAGTTTTAATAGCGTTGAACTCAACACTGACTGTTTATTAAAGTAATGTGATTCTGCAGTGACAGATCTGACAGAAAGTGAACACAAACTCTTTAAAACAGTTTGTTTGTGCGAAAGCTTTTCTTGTTGCCAGGTGTGGGCTGTTAGTTTTATTGTCAGCCTGTTCAGTCAGGTTAACACTGACGTAACATTTAACAACCAGAGTGATTCAGTTAGTAAGGGATGTTCACTGTCCACAGTTCTGCAAAAAGAGTTTAAAGGTGTTTACAGTTGGCGTGGTTTGTGATTAGCAGGTAATAAAGAGTTGAAAACTTTAACAATGTCTCAGAAATACTGTTGACATCTCCTCTTAGACTATATGAACCATCCTTATACCTCATTAATATGAAACAGTCCCTCAACATGACATGTACCTGAGTTTATATATATCTTAAAAACATGATTTTATTGTAGGTTATGAAAAAGTTTAACTTATTACATTTCTGGCAACATAGTACAAAGTTATATATTTCATTTTCTCACCACACCTCCTTTTTCTGTTGTTCTTTGGGGTGAAGTTCAGGTTGAAAGTAAATTATTCAGATTAAAGGACTTTTTAAGGTTTTGGGGACAGTTTCTCTTTTTCTCTGAAGACTGCACAGCTGTACAGAAATGAATCTATTGTAGTTTCCACAGTTGAAATGTTTGAAATAATGTCTTCCGTTTGGCTCCATCAGGTGGTGGAATGAAGAATGACACTGTGGTAGAGAGCAGTGATGATCTGAGATGTAAAGCTTGTTGTAATGAATGAGTGCAGCTCTCTCAGCATGTTGTTGTGTTTGTGTGAAGGTGTGGGCTCTGCTATGAATCAGTGTGAGGACAGAGAGGAGGGAGTCCCTCCCTCTAAAAGCACTCTGTGCGGGGAACATGACAGCCAGACCAAAGCTCAGAGGTGAGATGAGGATCTCTAACTGTCCAGGACTCAAATCACTCCACCATCATTATTCACTCTCAAAGCTCTGTGTGTGTTGTGTTGAAGCCCAGAGCAGCAGCAGGGACCAGACTCTGCTGGACTTGGACCTGGACCAAGCTGTGTGTCCATCAAGAGTGACCATTCAATGGAGCCTCCTCTTATTTTCAAAGGACAATTGAGGTGAATAAAATATATTTTTGAGCTGCTCACAGTAAAGCTGCAGCCAGACAGATAAACAACAACTGAAAGTTGCTATAAACTCTGTAACACAGAGAAACTGCAGATTCAGCCGACAACTCACTACCAGAGACACCAACACATAAATATATGTATTAAATCTGCTTTGAGGACACAACTGATTTGTCAAGTCTTTGTTCATACTAGGATCCGTCAGCAGAGACCAGACTCTCCTGGACCTGGACCTGGAAGTGAACGTGGACCTGCATCAAGCCGTAAGTCAGTGAAGGATCTCCAGTTGATGTTTGAAACTTCTGAGGTCAAAAGTGGACACCACTCTGCTGATCAACGGTAAGAATGTAAAATGTAAAATTTTTCATGTTCTTTAATTTTCTCACTTTTCACACAAACATTAACTGCAGCAAAAAGGAACAAATATCAGAACAAACAGGACAGGAGGGCAGCGATTTATATGGTCTGTTCACCCAAAATTTTGGATCTTTCAGTCGGACAGTTTTGGTGTATTAGTTCAGGTTTGGAGATATTTGCCTGAGGTTTCACCTCAGTACATGGAGGTGAAGGAAGTTTAGTGAAGTTCACAACTTTCAAAGGTGACGTTTAACAGTGACATCACTTTCAGAAACAGTGTTCCTGCTCCTCTGGATAATCCACATAACGCACTGGAGAGAGATTCTACTGATGAAATATGAACTATGAACACTGAACTATGAACACTGCTGACAGGGTGTTGTCTGTGCTAACATGAGCTCTCTGCCAATAGCTTCCCTGTGTTGTGTTTAATTGGTGTCAGGGTCCAACATTCCTACACAGGTAGCTTTAATCTGGATATGATGCAAACAGACACTGTTACCAAGCTCCCTGCTGCTGAGCTGCAGTTATTCTGGCAAAGTGGCCCCAGTAATATCTGTGAGCCATGTGATGCCTTGGACTTTATAGAACAAACTAGAGGTGCTGCTGTAGTGCTGGTATTGTCTGTCTGTTGGTCCAGAGTGAAATATTTCTCCAACTATTGGTTGCACAGTTAACAAATCTGGTACAGACAACACATAAAGATTTCCTCAGAAGATGACCCATAATGACTTCGGCCCCTGACTTTTTATCTTTTTATACAAACAAAAGAGTCCATAACTGTCCTCTAAATGCTAATGACAAGCAGAACAGCCTCTCAGTAGTCCCGCTGTCTGGTACTTTTACTGCTTCATAATCCTCTTAAAAGGATCACTGAGACAATAAAGTCGCTTATTGAAGTCTTTGTTCACACAAGGATCCATCAGCAGAGACCAGGCTCTCCTGAACCCAGCGGTATGTCCATGAAGAGCGACTGGTCTATGGATCTCCATGTTGACTTCAAAGCTGGACATAACCGTGCTGAACAAAAGTGAGAATCTTATTGTTTGTGTTGTTTTTTTGACTGTCACAGGCAAAATGTATTTGTATAAGGTATCAGGTCTTGGAAGGATGTCCACACTGCAACACAGCAGGATAAGTTACACAGTTTGACGACCACCACTGGTCATCACAGACTGGAAGAACATCTGCAGCATCTTGTTACAGCAGAAACCGTCACAAACTTTACCAAATAGATTTGAAGTTAAAATTTTACAATCAGCCGGTTGGACGAGACACTCAAGTTTTAAGACCGGCCTGCTGCTTTATATGGTTCACACTGATGAGGACAATCTTCATCTCCTGTAATGAAACACGAAGCACAATGATGAACTGCATCAAGATGTTTTAGGCTAGAATGAGCAGCTAGAAAATAAAGTCACAGACATGATGATTGATTGTTAGGGATGAGCGAGTACAGCATTATCTCTACCTGTATATGTATCTGTGTTAACCATATGAATTATCTGTATCTGTACTCGGACTGGGGCCTAACCCGAAAGTGGGTGGAATTTAACCCGGAAGTGGGTCGGGTTGTCTTGAAATGGCCGGGGCTTTAACCGGTATGTTATTTTAAGCATGCAATTGATATGGGTTGATCAGAAATTGTTATATTTATTGCAGATTAGAAAACTACATGACGGCATCAGCATTGAGCTTTTTGCAACAATGAATACAACACATTGCAATTATGAAGTAAAATGTAATGAACAAGAGTTTTCATACTCAACATAACTTTCTTTTTTTAACTTTGAATTTTTTTTTATGATCGGTGTGATTTTTTTTTTTGTGGTTCTTTTTTTAAAATTTTATTTCCACACCAGAGGCCTGTACCATGAAGCAGGATTTGAGCTTATCCAGGTAACTTCAGGGTTAACCCTGGGTTTTCAGTACCAGGAGTGGTTCACTTCTTACCGGGGTAGATCTCCATGGTAACTTATGCTGAAGGCTAACCTGCTCCGGAGCAGGTTATGTTCCAGAAAAGAGATCAACTCTGTGAAAACGCCGCCTACTGACCAATCAGCTCTCTTGGAAAATGACGTCACCATCTGTAGGAAATCCCACAGACTGTTTTAGCCAATAGGCTGCTTTATGTTTGCAGCGGTGATGTGGAGAAACTCTTGACTATAATATCATATAAAATAATCCAACAGAGACTGATTAAAAGCCTCAGGCTAGTGTTGCCTGCAGGTTTTTACAGTACAGCAGGATCAGCCTACTTACTGCCTTTAAATGTGTTTAATATTTTTTATTTGCTCCCACTTTGTTTCACACACCCTGACACAGCCGTTAAAATAAATAGATTTTATTTTTCTTATGTGAGGCTGAATATTATGAGCAGTTTGGTAGGGATATAGAACAATGTTTGGACACTTTTGAGTGTGTTAAATAAATTAATCTCATTTTTGAAGTGACGACAAGTTTTTTTTAAAGTAAGCCTGAGTCTTTTAATGTTGAAATGCCGACACACAGCCGAGCTGAAAGAATAAGGCTGATATTTTCATACAGCTCGTAAGAACACTTTTTATCAACGCATTATTATAGACTACACCTGTTCATTTAGACATTCACACTGTCAGCGACCTTCTGTCTCCCTGCATGTGTCAGATGTGGACGTGCTACTGTCGTATTTCTGAAGTGTTAAAGTTTAATCCGGTTCGTGAGCAGAGCGGGACACAGCAACACAATAAATCTGTATGTGTGTCGGGGAGGGATGCTGTGACTACTATCACAGAACGCAGACACAGTCAGCTACCCAATGTGGATTTTTATTCAATCCGAGCACAGATATTGACTCGTATTACTCATACTCGTACTCGGCAAAAGTACTTTATCCGTACCAGATACTTCAGCGGAGTATCCGGCTCAGCTCTATTGATTGTACAATAATTTTCCTCAAGACACAAACCGTCTTTATTCTGACATAAGATACCCATTCTTATCTTTAGTTTCTGTGCCAGTTGCTCCACATGATGTTTAAAAGACACCGCTGTCGAGCCAACTTCCCAGGTGTTTATAAAATTGGACCATTTCAGTAACATTAGGTGTGTAAATGGCCGGGAGATGTGCAGTGGAATAATGGATTCTTCAGAATAAAAACATTTTGTCTTCAGCATTCAGTTTTAGAACAAGCTTGAGATTCTGCAGAGACATCTAGAGAAACTAACAGTGTCAGCCTTCAGATGCAGGCTGAACAATGGATGGCCATCACCATGGTGACTGCTGTGGAAACCTTTAGGTTTCTGGGATCTAATATCTCCGAGTGCTAGAAGGGGGCTGCAGAAAAGCATGATCCATTATTGGTGCTGACTTAATCTAAGGGTGTTGGTGTATTTGGAACTATCTGGATCACCTGAGAACAGGTCCTGTTCCATCACTCCATTCTTGAAGTGAAATGACATTAAATTATTATTTAATAATTAAACTGAATATTTTCTCCACAGAGTTCATCAGCAGAGCTTAAAGGTTCCCAGCGGTCGGTCTGCCCGGCAGCATCAAACAGACCTGGACTCCATATTTATGGTGTGTAAATGTACAAGCTCAGCTACTACTGCTAGAATAGAAAAGAATAGAATATTTTTGTTGTCATTGTAACAGTTCAGTGAAATGTGCAGTCCTTATTCAGTGCAAGACAGGTAATAAAATATATAAACGTAAAAAAAAACAAAAGACACACTCAGACATTCATTCAGCAATATTGCACTCGTAAAAGTAAAGTGACTGTAAACTGCATTTGTGAATTAATTTTTGGCAGTATTTAATTAGTTTGTTCTTGTTTTGAGAGTCCTGTATCATCTGCCTGATGGCAGTAGTTCAAACATTCGGTTTCCAGGGTGTGATGAGTCCTGCACTATGTTTTGTGCTTTCCTGTTCCATTGAGAACTGTGTTGGGGCAGCCGACGATTTCTGTACGACCTTGATGACCCTGAAGAGCTCCTACAGACAGTAGGTCAGTAGACTCTCTATAGAGCAGCAGTAAAAGGACACCAGCACTTTTCGGGGGGTATTATTCTTCCTGAGGACTCTTAGGAAGTAAAGTCTCTGCTGGGCCTTCTTCACCAACTCAACTGCGTTTGCACCCCAGGGCAAGTCCTCCATGATGTTAACTCCCAGAAAGCAGAAGATTGATACAGTCTGTTAATGAAAATTGGCTGAATGTCTGTTTTCTTCTTCCTGAAATTCACAATGCACTCCTTAGTCTTTTTTGTATAGAGCAACTGATTATTGTCTCTGCACCACACCGTCAACTGCTTCACCTCGTCTCTGGGGGGGATGTGTCCACCTACAGAGATCCACACCACCACTATGGTGTCATGCGCAAATGTGACCATAGTGTTCCTGTGGTGGGTGGGGGTGGAGTTATAGGTGTAGAATATAGAGCAGGGGACTATGCAGCCAACCCTGTGGGGAGCCAGAGGCTGAGGGTTGTGGAGATGGGGCCCACTTTGAACCTCTGTGTGCATTCTGTCAAGAAGTCCTTTATCCAAAAACAGTTGGAGTGTGGAAGTCCCAAGTGTGATAGTTTGGACACCAGTCTATAGGGGAGGATGGTGTTAAAAGTAAAAGGAAAGTCTATGAAGAGCAGCCGAGCCTAGCGCACCTGCTGCCCTGTACGCAAACTGGTGGATGTCAAAGGTGGGAGCGATGAATTACATGATGTGACTCCGGACCAGTTTCTCTAAGCACTTTATCACCACGGGGGTGAGTGTTACTGGCTGGTAGTCATTGAGGGCAGTGATGGTTGTTTTTTGGGCAGAGGGACTATGGTGGAGGACTTCAGGCAGGATAGGACAATGGTCTGGAACAGAGACTGGTTGGAGATCCTAGTGAAGACCCCAGCCAGCTGGTCTGCACAGTCTCTCAGCACATGTCCAGAGAGCAGTCAGGACCAGATGCCTTAGTCAAGTTGGCAGCTCGCAGAGTGCGCCTCATCATACACTCCTCCACTGTGAGGTTGGGGTTGTTGTGGACCACTGACAGTAGTGTGGCTGCTTCTGGAATTGAAAAAATTGGTTCAGCTCCTCTGCCAGTGAGGCATCACCATCGGCATCTCCAAGGTTGGTCCTGTAGTTGGTGATATGCTGGACTCCCTGCAACACCTGTCTGCTGTTGTTGCTGCTCAGGTGGTCCTCAATCCTCCTCCTGTAGTCCAACTTGGCCTTCCCAATGCCTCTCTTTAGGTTCGCCTATGCCACGCTGTAGAAGAACCCTGTCACCAGATCCAAAGGCGGTGTTCCTTTCTTTTAGCTGCTGCTGGACCTGGATCTCCGTGTTGTCCTGGATCTCTGGTCATCCAGGGCTTCTGATTGGGATAGACCCAAATGTGTTTCTCCACTTTTACAATATCTGTGCAGTTCTTAATGTAGCACAGTACAGTGTCGGTGAACACCTCAAGGTCTGCATGTTCAAATATTTCCCAGTTTGTGCTGTCGAAGCAGTCCTGGAGCTGGTGAGATGCTCCATCT
This sequence comes from Micropterus dolomieu, assembly GCF_021292245.1. Classification (NCBI taxonomy): domain Eukaryota; kingdom Metazoa; phylum Chordata; class Actinopteri; order Centrarchiformes; family Centrarchidae; genus Micropterus; species Micropterus dolomieu. The sequence goes on along the minus strand of NC_060159.1, from coordinate 29,036,022 downwards.
GGCCAAGTCTTAACAGTCTTTGTGATGATAGGAGCGGTTTTCCTAACGGGGGTATATGCACTAGGTTGGGCGGTATACCTCATTATACGATATAATTTCAAAAGAGATGTAAAATTAGACAACGTTTATACCAGTTTAGTTTGATGTTGAGTTAATTATTAGGTTTCTGTAAAGTCTTGCCAGTGTTTGCTCCTCTCTGTCCCTCACCGTTCAGCCCCGCCGCTCCCTCTACATCTGCACGCAGCTGTCTACTCACAAACTCTCTAACAAGATGGAGGAAGACACTGCTGAAGGCTTGTAAGAAGAAAAACACTGTTCATTCAGTGTTTCCCAAGTGAAAGGAAAGGAGGCAGATTCAATAAGTGAGCACTTACAAATAAGGTAGAGAATGCAGTAGGCGATAATTAAAACTTGAAATAAGAAAGTAGTTAGTACAAATAGTAACCAGTAAACGTGCCAGCTAACACTGACACCCAACCCAAACCCTCAGTTAATCCATTTTATTAGCGAGTGATCTGGCGTTGGTGAGGAAAACACTTTGAAGCTGTGGTTTGTGTGGCTACCTTCATAGCCTCATTATCACGCCGGCCCCGCAGCCTCGCTCGTGTTTACTCTCCCTGTACCGCCTTCGCCACCTGCCCGATGATGGTGATCCATGGGAGGCCGGGTCTTCTCGCTGTGTCCACTGGTATGTTGTGTGAGCAGAGAAACTCAGGTGTAGCAACACTCCTCTCACTGCAAGCTACAATCTCGATAAGATTGAGCTGGTAGTCCACCCAGCACAATGTAGATAGGACAAACACAAACAAAGAGCCACTGCAACTACGTGCTGCGCCATCATTGCCATCATGAAGTGAGATCTAAAAATCACTGCTTGAGGCATTTCTAGTGTAAACAGCCACAAACTAAATGATGAAGCCTCATTCTGATCCACGCTGCACTCTGCAGACCAGCAGGCTTTCTGTCTGTCACAGATGATCTGATGTTGACTTCTACCAGTTCAACTTTACATTTTCTTCTGTTCCAGCTGCTCCAGGAAAACATTATCAGTTTTGTGAAGAACGAGGTGAAGAAGTTCCAGAGAGTTCTGAGTCCAGATTACTCAAAATTCTTAGAGAGTCAGAGGGAGGATGAGGAGGTGTTGGACTGTGAGGAGGAGGAGCAGAGGAGGAGCAGCAGAGAGGCATTTCTGAAGATCACACTGCACTTCCTGAGGAGAATGAAGCAGGAGGAGCTGGCTGAGCGTCTGCAGAGCAGTAAGAGGATTTGAACAGATTGAACATGATGGAAATGGAGGCAACACTGCTGTTAACAAACATTTGGATCAGATCTATGAATTCTTCTGGGCTGAAACTCAGAAACTGTTCACAACTGATTACTTTACATTACATTTATTCATTTTGCTGATGCTTTTATCCACAGCGACTTATTGCTACATATGTCAGAGGTCGCATTCCTCTGGAGCAACTAGGGGTCAAGTGTCTTGCTCAGGGTCAAATTGGTAGACATGTCACAGTTGGGAGTTGAACTCGGGTCTCTCACACCAATGGCATGCGTCTAATCCACTGCTCCATCACCACAAACTGATGAGCTGATGAGATTTCATGAAGGAGGAAAATAAATACCATCTTGATGTTTTAAATTTTACATTTATCAGATTTACTGTAGCATCCACTTATTAATCACATTTCTTATTTCTTCATTCAGGAACTGCTGCAGTGTGCCGACGTAAACTCAAGTCTAACCTGAAGAAGAAGTTCCAGTGTGTGTTTGAGGGGATTGCTAAAGCAGGAAACCCAACCCTTCTGAACCAGATCTACACAGAGCTCTACATCACAGAGGGAGGGACTGCAGAGGTCAATGATGAACATGAGGTCAGACAGATTGAAACAGCATCCAGGAAACCAGACAGACCAGAAACAACCATCAGACAAGAAGACATCTTTAAAGCCTCACCTGGAAGAGATGAACCAATCAGAACAGTGATGACAAAGGGAGTGGCTGGCATTGGGAAAACAGTCTTAACACAGAAGTTCACTCTGGACTGGGCTGAAGACAAAGCCAACCAGGACATACAGTTCACATTTCCATTCACTTTCAGAGAGCTGAATGTGCTGAAAGAGAAAAAGTACAGCTTGGTGGAACTTGTTCATCACTTCTTTCCTGAAACCAAAGAAGCAGGAATGTGCAGCTTTGAAGAGTTCCAGGTTGTCTTCATCTTTGACGGTCTGGATGAGTGTCGACTTCCTCTGGACTTCCACAACAATGAGGTCCTGACTGATGTTACAGAGTCCACCTCAGTGGATGTGCTGCTGACAAACCTCATCAGGGGGAACCTGCTTCCATCTGCTCGCCTCTGGATAACCACACGGCCTGCAGCAGCCAATCAGATCCCTCCTGAGTGTGTTGACATGGTGACAGAGGTCAGAGGGTTCACTGACCCACAGAAGGAGGA